>NW_015113953.1:89724-112183 GCF_001443285.1 Poecilia latipinna | reverse complement strand
TCTCTCTCTCTCTCTCTCTCTCTCTCTCTCTCTCTCTCTCTCTCTCTCTCTCTCTCTCTCTCTCTCTCTCTCTGTCTCTCTCTCTCTTTCTTTCTCTCTCTCTCTCTCTCTCTCTCTTTCTCTCTCTCTCTCTCACTCTCTCTCCTCTACCCTCTCAGTTTATTTCCTGCCTCTATCTCATTCTGCCTTTTCAGCTTCCTCTCCCACTTACTGACCTTGGTTTGTCCCTCCTTTCCTCTGATAGCGACTCACACGCATTCTTACATAACATTTTTCTTAGAGCCTAGACCTTTACAATTATTTTTATGTAGGTTTTGTTAGCTGGAAATAGAGCTGTCTCTTGATGCGGGTCATAATTAGGCACACTTATAGTTGTACAGTGAAACTTCAGCATGCCTAAGCCACAGAGCAAAACTTTACTTTTTTTTCCTCCCCTTTTCTCTCCACAGTGATCTCCTGTCTTCGGGATATCAGGAGAGGCATTTATCAGAGAATGGGAAGATCGTCGTCACCAAAGTAAGATAATAAAAATCATTCTCACTACATTAATGTGCAGCTGGGATGTGAACCACAGCTATCAGCTCAAAATTTCCCTTGAAGTCTTCCTTTTGCTTTGATAATTGCCCATTCTTTCTAATATAATTGCAAAGCCAATGATCAAAATGTTCACTTTGTTTATCAGTGATCCTCAGACGTTTGTATACACTCATCATCAGTAATTGTAGACACTCAGAGATGCATTGGAACCCTTGAAAACACACCATACAATTGCAATGAAGTTTAAAATTAAGATGTTGGATAGATTTCATTGGATATCAAATATTTACATACACCCCCACTCATATTTTCAATAAATGTCCCTCAGGAAGGTGCAGAAACAACAGCTGCTTTTTGTTGCCGTCAACAAGGACTTTCGCATTGCTGTGACTGGATCTTTGGCCACAAAAAATAGGGATAACCAGCTCTCCAAAATGCTTAAAGTTTCTGATGGGGAGGTCTGCTAGGGGCTTTTAAACAAACGGGTCATTAAACTACCTAGAAACATTTCAGAAACTTGTATTTTGCTAATGGGATGGCTAAAGAAAGCATGAAGTTTTCCTCCAGCTCGCTAGAAGATATTTATCCAAGTATTAGTTGAGCCTGTTGAATCAGAGAAAATCCAAATAAAATGTAAACTTAAAGTCAAACTTGTGCACCAAACATCTGGCAAGTGATCCATGGAGAGTATTTGCATATTGCACTTTCAAAAAATATCTGCCAGCCTCTCATGTTACTTATTTGTCTGATCAGTAAACCCAGTAACTCTCTGTGCGTTGAAGCAAATAAACTTTCAGAAAACACGCGCTCCTTTAAAAAGAAAAACCCGGAAACATCTGTTCTGTCACTACAAACGCTTCGTCAAGCTAAAGTAGAAAACGTCACACGGAGTCTGAAGAAAAAGACAATTTTCATGAGTGTCATGGATCAACAGTGAATTTCTAGAGATCGTCAGCTGTGGCTTAAACCTGCAGCTGCTCTGAAACCAGATTAAGATTGCTGCGATAATCCAGTGAAATCTACACTGCTCAGTTACAGGACGCCCACTCAGACGTTATGTGACACCGCTCTGTAAGTGGGTGAGGATTCATAATGCTCAGGATTTCCTCGGCTAAGCAGCAGATTAGTTGTAATATCAGATGTTTTAGAGAGAATGATCCAAATTAACTCCACAGATCTTGTAAAATATGGCCACCGGTAATTATAACAGTCAATATAAAGCGGTGAATTAGTTCACGTTGCTGATTAATGTCCAGAGGAGACAGAGTTTTCTTTCTGACTGAACAAAAAGCAGCACCTCTTTCTGTTTTAAATGCCTGCTTTCCAGGAGGTTAACTCGAGACAAGCCTCCTGTGTTTGTGTGCGGCGTGTAAAGGTCAACGTGTCCATCAGCCGCTGCTTTGATAGATCTGGGCCAGGATCTGTTCTGCTCCTGTACGGCATCCGATATGAGACAGAGTGCCATCCTGTTAAATGTGCTATCAGGAGTCCACAGGTTGAATTTAATGCAGTTAGCTCAGGGCGGATCACGCCGTTCATCGCGGCACAAAATGTTTTCTCACAAACTTTTAGAAGGATTTTTAATCTGTTTTGCTGCAGGAAGGATGGAAACGGTAAAAACTTTCCTTCTCTGGTTACAGTTTTCTTTCTTTAATATTAACATTATATTATATTTATTATATGATATAGAATGGTTGTCCTTCAAGATGCATTTACTCTGCGTAAACAAGACGCAGAGTAATACAATAATAACAAAGAATAATACAAAATAATATTTTGTATTATTACAAAATATGAATCATTTCAGAGAATTGATTATTAATTGAGAATTAATTTATGTACAAGTTACTGTAAACATTATTTCACAATGATAAACTAATTATTAATTACTCTTGTCATTATTATTAAAGAGTATTTATTGGAAATTAAGCCTAATCACATGTTGAAATGACTTGCTGCTCTTTTTACAGCTCTACATGATGCTTAATGTAAGTGAAGTTTGTATGGGAAGCATTTGAAACAGCTGCTGGAGGTGATCTTGTTTTATTATGTGTTGTGTTTTATTACCCACATCCAGTGTCCAGCCTTAAGTGTTTAGCTGTGCATTTTATTTGATTGCTTATTTGTGGTGGAATAAGGAGATCCCAGGTCTGAGCAGCTTAGCGACATGTAAATGTGCACATGGTGAATGTTCCCCATTTGGTTTCTCCTCTTCTGATGAGAAGTGGAGCAGAAGGTTCAGTACGACAGGAAGAGGAGAGACTCTGGGATAGTGGAGCACAGCATCACTTATAAATAGCCTGCTCTGTTTTTATGATTTTGCGCACATTTTCTGTGCCTTCAACAACCTCCTTCCTCTTCATCTGCAGCTTTAGGTTCTTCTTAATGACTTTCAGATCCCCTTTCATCTTATATATTGACTCAAAATTTCTGTCTTTCCATCTTGTTGCTATAAAGTATTGTTTTACTCTTGCAAGCGTCAGTCATGTTATAAATGACACATTGAGAATCTCTTCCCTGCTTGTTTTCCATTGTGAGTGTAATTGGCACTGATTGAAGGGGAACAAGAAAGACAATCAGCCCTAGCCCAAATGAAATAACTTGAAGCCTTTTGGTTTAATGAACAAAATTTATGTAGACGAGCTCCTGAGTCTTTAATTCATACTCAGTAATCCTCATGAAGACTTCTTTATTAACACATTTATTCCTAAGGCCTGTTTAAAAGCACATATACTTTATGGTTTTCTAACAAGATGCTTGTTGCCTCTTTCAAATCCTTCGTGTCTCAATTATTTTAATGTGCAGTCCTCTGTGGAGCCGTGATGCCATAAACTAAAACAATAAAACATAATACACCTATTTTTACTAGGACACATCTAATCTGACTGTGTATTCCTGTGACTCTCCAGGTGTTTAGACAGAACAGATCTCTTCTTCTCGTCAAAACTTTAAACTCCAACTATTATGCAAGGCACAGGTGTCAAACTCAAGGCCCGGGGACCAAATCTGGCCCACCGTAGCTTTTTATGTGGCCCTCTAGACTCCAAATTACATCAATAAGTCCTTCCAGTTTTTCACAAATTTGCAAAATTCACACAAAATCGAAAAAAAAACTCCATGTTTTTTTTTTCTTTCTGATCTTACTGCAGATTTTCTCAAAATTGGTCAAAAACATTGAGTTTAAGGGACTGCTGCCTTAGCTTTTCCTGATAGTACGTAATTCATACAATGAGTAATAAAAAGTCACATCTAACATTATACATTAGTGCGAATATCGAAAAAATTCCTTACAAACATTTCTAGATTGGCGCCACAAAATCTGTAAAACAATCACAAAATCCTGGATATTTATATTGATTGATATTTTAACAGCTTAATTGGTTTTCTCCATATATTCCGGCGCAACCGGCCCTTTAAGAACATTCAGATTTTTGACATGGCCCAAAATGAAAATGGGTTTGACGCCCCTGATGACTAAACAGCATTTTATTTATAGGGAACCAATGAAGATGGCAACTGTTGACACTAACTCTACAGCCTCTATGGGTCGAAACATGTGCAGTGTTGTAAAAAGAGTGTTTGCATGTTTCTCACATTCCTGTGTTTCAGAACATCAAACTAATTTAAAGATTATTCAAAAACAACACAAGCAAACTCAGCAGTCTGCCTGCACAGAGGTCTGATCTGCAAAGTGCTGATGAACTTGTAGACCGATAATAAATCCAAGTCTTCACTCACACTTTTTTTTTCGCATGCAAATGCTTACATGCATATTTCTTTCACAAAGCCATATGAGACACAATTGAGGGACAGTAAGAGGTCTGGATGAGGAAGAACGTCTGCTGGTGTCCACAGGGTTAGACTTTAGAGCAGTAATTGATCCTCTGATAAAAGCTTCCTGTCTAATGGCTGCTAGGCAGCAAGAAATGGAGCAGGAGAAGGGCAAAAGAGCACTTAGACATCATACTCATCTGCAGACAATAAGTGTATGTTTATGCTCAACAACACGCACACGCACACACAGGAGGATGGAGAAATTTCTGGTGGAGATGGAAAACACATTACAGAGGACCTGGCATGAAGGTTCATAGTTTGGAGAAGCTGATAGCTAGCGTGTTATTCCACAGATGGGATCATGTGAAAGTGTTGAGGCACAGATCAACACAGCGTCACGTTTACGCTTACGTGTTTTGAAAATCAGTGTGATCGATCGCTCTGGACTCAACTCTTGTTGGAAGGCGGTAACAAGATGTCTGAAAGGTTTGAGTCGGAGCCAGGCCTTCGAACGTAACCCGACTGTGTTTTGCACGCAGGGAGGAGAGCACTGCTACTACCAGGGGAGGGTCAGAGACGCGCCTCGCTCCTTCGCGGCGCTCTCCACCTGCCACGGACTGCAGTGAGTATAAACGCCGTGGACGTAACTTTTTCCCTGCTAATGTTGCTCCCTCTGTGTGTTCAGGTTCAGGTCTTCCTGCCTCTTCGGGTCAATGTAATTAGTTTTCTCCAGCCGTTCCTGCCTGTCTGCATTTTGTGTTACAAGGGTTATCATTCAAACAGACTTCTTCCTCTCCTCTTTTCCCTCCACTGCTCTTCCTCTGCTCTTTCTTCTTCCCAATGTTGGTATTTTTAGCATTCCTGCTTGAAAGCGGTGCTCTGTTCAAGAGAAGAGTGAAAAACGAGGCCTTTTGGGAGAAGTACATGTTGTACTCTAAGTCAGAGTCTTCTGCTTGTACAGGGTTGGCACACAAACAGTTTCTTTGTAAAAATATTGGCACCGTTTGAACCTTTCAACATTTTGTCAGGTTATAACCACAAACTTATTAGCATTGTGTGTAAATGACCAACAAAAAGTAGCATCAAATTGTGAAGTGGAAGGTTTTGCAAATTTTGTGAGAAATGAAAATCCAAAATGCAATTGTAGTGATCCCCCTTTACTCTGATACCCCCAAATAAAATCAAATTCCATCACCTCCGTTCAGAAGTAATTGTATTAATCAGTAGAGTGTAATTTAGCCCCCGTATAAATCCAGCTGGAGGTTGTTGGAGAGCATTATTTAACAAACAGCATAACAAAGACCAAAGAACAGAGCAGACAGGTCAGGGAGAAAGTTTCAGAGAAGTTTAAAACAGAGTTAGGTTAGAAAAACGTATCCCAAGCTTACAACCACTTACATAAAACTGTTCAGTTCATCTTGACATCAAAAAAGCTGTCAAAGCCTGGACATTCACTAAACCAAAAGAACAAACAAAGAGAGCGCTGATAGAGGAAGAAATGAAGAGGTTCACAGTAAGTCTGAAGGATCCGCACAAATCCACAGCTCAGTTGGGAGAACGCAGAAAAACAACTAATATTTGTGAACTCCTCAGATCTGGCCTGGGTAGAACAGACAAGAGAAGAAAACCGCGCAGGGAAAGAAAACCATGCACAGAAAATGTGGAAGAATTGGTTCTGATCAAAATAGATCGTTTTGATCTGGACGCAAAATGCTCTGTTGCAGAAAACTTACACTGCACATCACTCTGAACACATCATCCCCAGGGGAAAACACGGTGGTGGCAGCATTATGGTGCAGGACGCTTTTCTTGTGCGAGGACAAGAAAGCTGGTCAGAACCGATAGAAAGATGGATCTAAATACGGAGCCGTTTTATAATCAATCAATCAAATTTTATTTGTATAGCACATTTCAGCAGCTAGGCATTTCAAAGTGCTTTACATAATTAAAATAAAAACAGCATGTGACATTGAATAAACAGTGAGAAAGAGAAAGATATTTTGAAAAAGATTTAAAAAGATAAAAACATTAAAACCCACACCTAGGTTCACCTTCCAGCAGGACAATGAACCTAAACATATCAAATGTTTTACCTCAAAGCATATTCGTGTGCTAGAAGGATCCAACCTTAAATAGTTAGTTGTACAATACTTACTTGTGGTGTTCAAACTTTAATCCGATCAAAAATTGGTGGGATCACAGACAGTCTCCATCCAATCAGATTGAGCTTGAACTGTTTTCCAAAGAATATGGGGCAAAAACTTCTGTATCTAAATGTGCACAGCAGGTGCAGACAAACCCCAAAGACTTGCAGCGGCAGTGGCAGTAATTTTTTTTTTTTCTGCAGAACTTCTGATTTGTATTTGTAAATAAAAGTGCTTTCTTTATTTTTCTTCCAGTTATAAATCAGATGCATCGTTGTGTTGCTCCATCCCAATAAAATGTACTGAAATTTGTGGTTGAAAAAAAATGTGGACACATCAAACTTGAATGAATGGTTTTTGCAAGGCGTGTGGTGTTATTCTGAATAACAGTGATTAGTTCTTTGTAAATCTTGCTTTAGTTCCAAATGAAAGGCTTGAGATGAAGAAAATAACATTTTAATGAATTCTTTGATAGCCCAACAGTGAGTATTTAACACACTCATTTTCACATTGTCGAGAGTTCACACTAATTATCGCCTTCAGTCGTCTCCTGAAACGTTACGATGCCCACTCCACATCTATCAAAGCTTGTTTCTACTCATCGTGTCCCTCTTCGTCACAAAGTCAGGCTAAATAAGCCAAAACATTCAGAGCAAACATGTCATTTTGGCTAATTATTGCGAATGTCTGAGGTATTTTTCCTACCTGCTGATTAGGCTGAGCAGAGCTCAGGCCTGGAGTCACGTTTGCATATTTCATGGGACTGTGGCTCAGCAAATTATGTAACGGTGCGTGTGCTATAATGAAAACACAGGCTATGAATTAATCAAATTTAAAGCATTCCACAAACAGAGCATATTTAGGACATGTGAGGCACTAACATGAAAATCTTTTGCTGCTTTTATGAAAATGACAACAAATATATAAGTGTAAGCCGGGCGTGCACAGCGCTGTCAGAGGTGTTTCCTCCATGCTGAGTCGGTTCTCTATCATTTTATACATCCTGTTGTCTCCTCTAAATGTTTTCTCCTCTTTCGCTACCTCTTCATCTCTCTCTCTTTCTCTCTCTCTCTCTCACACACACACAAAAAAACCCTTTATCTGGGTTTCAATAGGCTTCACCCAACATCAAGACGACTTTAGTTCATCATTTGTCCTGATGAAGAACATCTTGACTAAAAGGATGTCTAAAACAATAGGCCTTAATATTATCTCAATTATATTTATTTATAATTCACAACAGCTGCTTTCATTTTAATGCAACATGCACATATTTTACATTACGTCCTGTTTTCACTTTGGACCTCAGTTTTCATTCATTTTGGACAGTTTTTCTGTTTGTTATGTTGCAACTTTTTATTTAACCAAGATAAAATATGTCCTCCCAAAAACAAGTTTCCACATGTACTTGCTCCTGGTGACGTCACAAAAGGCTGAAGGCTGGCTCTCGTTCTTTAGGTACCGTAGTAAAGTAAAAAAAATAAAAATAACAGCATTAATTTGGGTTATTTAGCCTGAACAAACAAAATAGGGATTCATTGTTCAGCCAAATATTCACCATGCTATTCACTCATTTAGTTTAAGTTTTACACTAAATATTTAACTGGCTCGCTTAATATTTATTTTACATTTGGTAGCATGAAGTTAGAGATTTAACCTCACGGTCCCACTAAATAAATCTGCCCGTGTGGGTGTGTAGTTTATCATAAGTGTTGGCCCCGGACAGAGAGTGTGTTTGTGCTGAAGGTGAGCCGGAGGTCAGACAGGATGAAACAGCCTGAGAGTAAGGAGATAGATTGTGTGTCCCTGCAGCGTTTTGACCCTCCTGACTTCACAGTTTGACCTGACCAATCTGCTAAAAGCTCCAGATAAAGCTAATTAAAGGCTGCTGTCTGATGGTGAGCACATTTACTCATAAGGACGCGACACGCAGAGGTCCTTCACCCGTCAGCTTGAAGTCAAACTGATTAATCACTTTTCTGTATGGCTTTCGGTGTGTGACGACGAGGCTCGTGTGTGTCTGTGTGTTGCTGCTTTGTTCGGTTTTCTACATTAAACTCCGTTGACGGTTTCTACAGTTTCGCTGTCTCTGGTTTGTCTTGTTTAATGTGTGAAAGACACTTTGGTTTTGTTGCATATTCTGAACAGCAACACCTTCTCATTTTTAGTTAAATAGTGTTGCAGTGTTGGACTGAAGAATAATTTCAGCACTGCCTCAGTACTTATTTTGAGCTGTTTTTGAATTTTGGCCCACTCCTCTTTGCACAATTGATTTAATACCTTATCTATCAGATCTACCAGATTTGATTGATAAGTCTGGTTTGTCTGGACTTTAACTAGGCCACCATAGTTACGGGTTGGATCAGTTCTGATGAGTCGCCCAGGCCGTACATTAGCAAAGCAGACCTATAGTCCGTTTATGTTTATTTTCTGCAACAATATGTTGAGTTTCTTTCATGTAACTGGGATGTTTTATGGGGAAAAACACAAGGTTGACGTTTGTGTTTGTTTATCTCAGCACTTGTTTTCTTCTTGGAATGCTAAATTCTTTTTCTTGTTGTTGGATCATGATTACTGATGAATGTGATGGGCTCTGTTTTGACGAGTATTTAATCTGCTCTTGGAGAGCATATTACTCCAGAGTAATTTACTCTTGGAGTAATTTCTCCATTTTTGGATAATGGCTCTCGCTGGAAATGGTTTTGCAACACTTTCCGCACAAATACATAAATTACTTTATCTGTTCTTGAATTTCTTTCCCTTCTGTTGTTACTTTTAAATATCTTCTAGTCTTCCTTATGTTTTCAAACAGGTTCTGATTTTTTTTTTCTTCTAAAGTTTTGGCAATAGTCAGCCAACTCGTGTATCTGGTGAAATTGATTCTACTTTCTAAACATTGTGGTTACTAATCACAGTTAAGTCATAATTTAACATAGGAGGGAGTTACAGTATATTCTCAAGTAGAAGCAAGTTTGTTTGGATGGCCTTTTTCTTCTGAAAACACCTGACCATTTAAAAATTGCATTGTCTCATGTTATCTTTGTCTCACGGTAAAATTATCTTAAATATCTGAGTGTGAGAAAAAAAAACACAAAAACAGAATAAATCTGTAACATAGCATTTACTTTTTCTCACCACCTGGTTTACAAATAAAGAAATATCTGAAGAAAAGGCAACATTTGTTTGCTGTAGAACGTTTTATAATGTCGTTATGAGGGAAATCTCACAGGTTTCATTTTTCAAAGTGACCCAGCAGCACATTAAACCTCTTGAGCAAGCACTGAAATGACTAATCCATCACACTGGCATTAACAATGACGAAAAAAAAAAAAAAAAACAGAAACTCGGTATTGCTGCCCTCTCCTCACCCACCTCCTTCTCTTTTTCAGTGGGATGTTTTTCGATGGCAATCACACCTACATGATTGAACCTGGAGGACAGGCCAGCAACAGCGTAAGTGCCCTTTAAACCCACATATGTACTGTGGAGACGGCTCGGTTCACTCAAGAATGTTCATTTGTTTTCCCCACATCTCTTTAAGTCCAGCTGGGACATAACTGTGGTACATAAACAGGTTTGGAGCAGATTTACAAGAACCCTTAAGAATCTACACACAACTGTAACAATCCTGGGTTTTTATGACATAAATCAATTAGACCATAGTAATCATCTCAAAGGTTTTTAAGCATGTACTGTATATGGACTATATCTTGTAAAATTCAACAGAAAAACAAATCTGATAGAGAAAACCTCAGTAACTTTTTTTCAAACTAATATTTAGTTGAATCATCTTTTGATTCAATTTCAGTTTTCCATAGTCAGAAGAGGTCACGATGTTCCATGGATTTAGGTGCATGGAAATAAAAGCTTTTGTAAGCTTTTAGAGCTTTTTGCACTTCTTTTAAGCACATTGATGTTAAGTGCCCTTTCAGTCTAATCTGGTTGCATAGTTATGCTAGTTTGACATTAAACAAAATGCCTCGTTATCAGTAACGGCAGTAAATGCAAACCCTGCTAGTTCTGGGACGTACCATTAACTGCGTCTGTTCCAGAAATAGAAAAACAGCCAGCACATTTAAACAAAACCTCAGTGGGACCGAAACACAGAGTCAGCATGAGTCCAGCTGACCATATGGTAAATCCTTCTGGCCTTCCACCATCAAGGCAGAAAAAGTTACACAAAACATCATTAAAAAGGCCTCACAAAAGCCCTTCAGCTCAATTTTCTGTCTGTAAACACGTTGCTCGGTCATATCCGTAGGACACCAACTGACCGGTGGGTAAGTAAAAACCAGAAAGTCTTCCTACATGGGGCGTCCAAGTGGCTAGCAGCAGCACAATATAATATTTAATAATATGCAAACTTTTAGTCCAGCAGCTGGGAACATGATGCTCTTATGCTAGAACAACGTGGAAAATATATTTTGATACTGGTCTGCAGGAAGCACCACATGTTCTGTCCTTTAGTTATTACGTCATTCATTCATGTTTGCCCCCCTCCAGTGTTTATGTCACTGGTGAAATCTAAAAAGTGCCTCCTTTAAGATTTCAATGAGAAATAAGATGCAAATCTGCTGATAGTTTTAATGCATCTGTAACAATTTTCAAAAGAAGCATGAGGATTAACAGTGTTTAGTTGTGGTTTGTCTTTATGGTTTTTGGATTTACGTTAAATATTTCTGAGATTTTAAACATTAATTAAATGCAGTTTAAAATGACAATTTTATTGACATAAATTACTTTAATTAATATAGCAGTAGTTTTTGAATAATTGTGGTTTGTTTTGTTTTTGTTTGACATGATTCTCATTTTGGGCTGCACAGTGGTGCAGTTGGTAGAGCTGTTGCCTTGCAGTAAGAAGGTTCTGGGTTCAATTCCCAGCCCCAGTCTTTCTGCATGGAGTTTGCATGTTCTCCCTGTGCATGCATGGGTTCTCTCTGGGTACTTTGGTTTCCTCCCACAGTCCAAAAACATGACTGTCAGGCTAATTGGCATGTGTGTGTGTGCATGGTTGTTTGTCCTGTGTGTCTCTGTTGCCCTGTGACAGACTGGCAACCTGTCCAGGGTGAACCCTGCCTCCTGCTCAGAACATTAGCTGGAGATGGGCACCAGCAACCCTCCTGACCCCACCAAGGGACAATGGTGTAAAGAAAATAGATGGATTATCCTAATTTCTTTTGAAAAAATAGAAACCTTTTCATAGCAAACATCAGCTTAATTTCATGCACACTAAAACACTGGAAAGCAGTTTGAGTTTGTCTTTTAGTATAGTTAACATTTCAGTTTTTGAACTTGGTATGTAGTTTTCTTCACTGAACATGGAAAAAGGGTTCACTAAAATGTTTCATAAAGTTTTGAAATTATTCTGAGTCTCTTATTGTTCTTTGTGAGATTCAAGCTAAAACACTCATCTTTGATCCGTAAATGGTTTGTTTTACATATTTATATCAGTTCACTGATGTATCACTGTGACAAAATAAGAAAGAAAAAAAACATATTACGTATTTTGCGTGCATTATCATTTCCTTTGTTATTCTGCTTATGTTGTATGTTGATCTGAGGAAGAGATGGAAGCAGAAAGCAGACACTGAAGACGAGAGGGTGATGATTGGAAAGGAGTGTGCCGATGGGGGGCTGGTGGCGATGTTTTGGGGTTTTTTTGTGTTGGGGGGTTGCATTGGGTGCCAAATGATACACAGTTTATATGAGCACAAGCTGGGAATAATAATGATGCTGACAGGATGAAAAACAAAAATGGAGATAAGGGCTTCCCTGTGACCTGGGGCCAAGCTCATGTAGCTCAACCAGCTCCCGTTCATTCACACATTCACAAGAGGTGTCAATGAAAAGCATGTTACATCTCACTGCTTTTGTATTCATGAGCCGCCGGGCTGTGTTTGAGGTGCTGTCTCCCCTGGCAACCGAGACCCCACCCCCGCGTCTCCTTACGCCAGCATATGAAAGCCATCTGTGCCGACCCCTAATCTCCGCCGTTTACGCCCTCCCTGCTGAGGCTGTGCGCTGCGTTTATCTTTTTGAACTGGGATTATTGGCTCTGACTGACGATCTAAGGAACAAAGAATAAGACACAGTAAACTGCGGTATTTTATTCAGATGTTCCTGCTCTGATAAAGATGTTCAGGGCAGTTTATATGCTACAAAAAACCAACATAAACACTTTATTTTCAATCAAAGTGAATATAATGAACCTTGAACCCTGAAATAAAGTAGTAACAGAGAAGGAAGTGAGTTTTGGCTTCTCAATGTTCATTTAGATGCTTTAAAAGATGCAAAACTAGAGTCCTAGATGTTGTACGATTGTTTTTTTCAGCAGTACCTAAAATATGTGGGAGATTGAATGGATGAGTGGGTGACTGTGGAAGAAGGGGGGATGGGCTACATGTCAGGATGAATTCATGTGTGCCAGGACAAAAGCTTTTCCAATTTTGCTGATTTTTTATGCTGTGCTTCATATTTTGTGACTTATGTTAAATATATAGATATAGATTGAATAGCATTCAGTCAGTCAAGGCATCAGGGAGGAATTAGAAAACAATCTTTAAGGTTTCAAGGTTTCTAAATTTCAACTCAATCACCAGAGGAAAGTCTGATGAAAACAAAAGCTTTTACTTGGAAAGATTAAATGAAGCCATTTTTTAAATGGTTCTTAACCAGTGATGCATTTTACATTCAATGTCTTTCAAATTATTTTTTTCTAGAATCTGAGCGGTCGCTAAATGCCGATAGTAGAAGCAGAGGAGACGATACGCAAGGGAGGGATGTCAATTTAGCATGTGGCTTTAAAATGACGACAAAATGATTGTAAAGTTGATGTTTTGCTGTGGCTCGGTTCTTCCTTCAGTGACAACTTCTTCACCGAATGAGGTCATCAGTCTGACCTTTTACTTGATTGTGTGGTTGAAGGAACAATTTGTCATTTCTAACCCAAGATGGAGGACATTAAAACGCATCCACAAGTGTGATTTGTAATTTATTTAAAACAAAACTTTGAGAGTGTGGAAAAATAACGGCATTATATGGACCTGAATGTTACAGAATATAATTAAAACAATTAAAACCGTTGCTCAGCGCTAATTTATGAGAAGCATCAAAAAGGCAACAAGGTTAAATTTGGTTTCCGCATTTGCTCCGTTCATTACAGACTTTTATATTTGTTTATGGCACAAATGTTTAGATCCACAGTTTATATAACTTCTGCATTTGCAAAGGCAGGTTTGGCACAGATTAATAATCACTTTGAGCCACAATTTCAACACAAAAGGCAGCACAATACAAAAGCATAACTCTGAGCTAAGACCAGTAAACAAAAGCAAAGTGGCACAGTATTCATAATATTAGTGCATTAAAAACAGCTGCTTCTCTGTGACACAGTGGCATTAATCTTAATCAGTCACTTTACAGAAAACAATCTAAAGTTGATGCTAGTCAGTGTTAATGTTCAGTAGTGATAACAGAGACCTCCACAGCAGAGACCTAATTTTAAAGTGAATGTAACAAGTGAGAAAACATATAACATAAAAACTCAGTGAAAGGGAACCAGTCCACTTGGGCTACTGGTTCCCATTCAGTTAATGGTCCAACCCAGCTGGAAAACCAGAGGAACAATATGCTTTTCTTATTTCATGGGAAATAATTATATTTCTTCCCTTTTTGAAATACTAAGCTGAATGCAGTGTTTTAGGAATGTTCACTTTTAAAAAAAATACATAATCCTTCATGGAGTAGTGTTGTTTGGGTCGACTCAGGCCTGACCTACCTGGATAGAGTTTTTAAACTATCTAGAGGCTAAAAATAGCTCTCACATTATTAGCTCTGTTCTATCAGGGTCTATAAGTTTTATCAGCACTCTACTTAATGGTGCCTGACAGGCAGAGGCCTTCAGTGTGTTCTGCCTCTCACTCTGGATGGGTCAGAACAGGAATGTCGATTTCTATGGCCGACATACGTGAGCGGGTGGAGTAACGGTGGCCGGCGTAGCTGGAGGCATAACTCTGGGACGGCGCATAGCTCTGAGATGGTGCGTAGCTCTGAGATGGTGCGTAGCTCTGAGATGGTGCGTAGCTCTGAGATGGTGTGTAGCTCTGAGATGGTGCGTAGCTCTGAGATGGTGCGTAGCTCTGTGACGGGGCGTAGCTATAGGCCTGGGAGCCTCCCACCTCTGATCCGTACCCATCTGCAGGAGAAACCTGGGACATGTACACCTGAGCAGGAGCGGGCGCCATCACATTTTGTATGTAGCCCTGCGGCGGCACAAACGGCTGCGTGTCGATGACTGTGGGGGGAAGCGCCTGCGGTGGGAATGGCTGCGGTCCATAAACCGGGGAAGGAGGGAATCCGTTGGCAGTGAGATGCTGGGTGGACGGAGAGGAAGTCACGGGCTCCAGGGGCAGCCAGAAGGGCGAAGGCAGCTTCTTACACATGCAATACCACATGAACGTAAGTAGCGCAGCTAGCATCAGTCCTCCAGAGCAGCCTATGGCTATATAGACAGCGAACCCGTCGGAGAAGATGTTGGCATATTTACTGTTCATCTGTTTAGTGCGGAACAGGAACCACACTGATGGTGCGATGGCGATCGCTCCCCCGAGGAACAGGAAGGTCCCAGCCACCAGATGGCAGCCGGCACTGTTGACGAGGAATCTGGTGGTCTTAATGTCCGGCTCAGGCTTGTCTGAGCAACAGCAGGTTTTACACATCCCAGACATGGACAGAAGCAAGGCCAGAGAGGCCAGCGCGAAACCTGTAGGAAGGCAGAACTGCAGGAGCCGCAGATCCAGCTGGTCAACTTTGGAGTACCACTAGAAGAAAAGGACGACACAATGGTTTCTTCTTTCAGGATTACAAAACGAGACATGTTTTTAATGTACAAAAGCATATTTTTAATGTGGGTCATGTACTGTAAGGCCTAGCTGGACACCAAATAGATTTTTATGAGATTAGGTCTTTCAACCTTGTCAACTCCGTTTAGTATCACTAAAAATGAACAAAAACTCCAACCAAAGTGGAGCTCTAAGAACTCTTATTTGTGTTTGTGTGTGAACATTGGAAACTAGAGACTAAGAAGTTCACGCTCTACAGTCTGCGCCAAATAATGCATCAATATATCCACTTTGACACATTTCCCAATCAACGTTGTCTTGTGTTTTATTAACTTTATTTTCTGACATGGTATTTAAAAGTAGTCAAACCTATATATCAAATGAACCTGTAGGTGCCAGATTTCATTCTTAACAGGAAGTGAGTTGGTTTGAAGGATTGTGATTGGCTGACAGGTTTCAGCTTTTCCCTATTCTGCCCCCTGTGGGTTTGGCAGTGTAATTCAGCAGGTTTGTGTGGAAGAACATTTCTCTTAAATCCTGTGTGTACAGTAGTATTTTTTTTAAATGATGTGACGAAAGTATTCATTTTATAAAGACATGGTTACGTATATACAGGGCGTCATATTTACGACATTGTTTTTTTTTACTGACATTGTTTAGTTGTCAGACATTTTAGGACTTAATATCACAGAAATCAGAAAAGAATCTAAAACTAACTAGAGTAATACCTCTGAGTCATAGTAGTAACATCCAGAATATCCATCCTGTCTCACACATTTAGCCCATAGCCCGTCATACACCGTCACATTCTTGGCGTTGCGATTAAAGGTGACGAGTCTGGTGATGCGCCACTGTGGGATCAACACTGCCACGGCAATCCCACCCACACACACAAAGGCGATGATGAAGGCGAAGGCATTGGTAGCATGGATGTCCCGGCACGACATGGCTGGTCTTTAGAGGGCTCTGGTAGCAGAAAAGCAAAAGAAGTCAGGGATAGGACAAGTTATTCCAATGTGAAGCAGAACAATTCCAACAATCGCTTTAAAAAATCCTGAAAAACAGCAACGTTGCAAAGGTTCATCTGATTGACCCCGTTACTGCTGAAGTAACTGTGCCACTAGCTGGCCTAGCTGTGGGCCAGCCCCTATAACACATCTATTCACCAGCATGTAGTTGACCCAATATCTACTGTCCCTGAGTGACAATGCTCTCATTTCATTAGCCAACAAAGTGGGAATGACTCTGAGTCTGAGGCAGCAGGAGCGATACCCAGCAGGGCATCACATAGACTCCACAGTTACACAGAAACATGAATTTTATCTGCTGCTATGTGTCGGCGACAGAACCCTGCTTTTATATTCAAGACAGATTATGAAAGTTAAACAAATGTAAACCAAGAGGTTGTTCTGGGTTAAGATGGTGGTGATTATTACAGTACAGATGTCATGCAGCTGCAACAGTTTTACTTATTAAATCCTAGTAATTATATTTAAAGCATGTGATGAGCTAGCTTCTTGTCACCGAAGGAAAAAGTGCAGCATCAGCCTAGTTTCTAGCTTTTAATAATACATTCAGATTCAAAACTAAAGAAGAGAGAGATCTGACAGATTCTCTAAGCTCTGGAGACCTTTCATTATGTGAAATTATCTGTCTCCTAATATGTCTGTCTGGATTTATACTTTTTTTTTTTTTTTTTTGCTTAACTCAATATTGTTAAAGGGAATAATATTTTAACCTCAAGCACTTAAGAGTAGATGTGTTTACTGTTAGAATCCGCTGAATAAAACAGATTGAATGAATTGTGTGCCAAAACATAGATATTTAACTCGCTTTGATGTGACAATTTCATCGCTACTTTAGAGAAAATAAACAGCATAAATAAATAATCTCCTTTTGGCACACCTTCGATGTGAGTTATAACTGCTAAAGTCATGTTGACGAGAAAAAAATCTGTCACAATCACCACTAAGACAGCTGTAATCATGGGTGTGCCACGAAACCGACCAAGCTCGACCCATTATCTTGCTTTTTCCTACTATAACCTACTTTAACAGCTTCAGAAATACACCCGGATAACTAAACTGAGAGAATAACTTAAAATAACAATTATGTTTGTTAAAAACATCGGCCATTGGACGCCAATTAGCCAGCTAGACAACGGCTAAAAAAGTTAGCATTACAATAGCTACCTGTTGCATCACCATTATTTAAAATGAAACGCAAACTTATTATTTCAATGTAAGTTTAAATACCTCGTATTTTCCGAAATATGTCGTGTTTTACCGTGAACGTGGTGACATTTCTGTTCAGTCTCGTCTTACATACTTGAACACAAACTAAACTAACGCTGCTACAGTACAAACGGAGCGTAAACAGGATGTAGCGTGTTAACGTCTTCGGGTGTTTCCGCCCTCAGCGCTGACTCACAGGAGCTGGCTTAACCCTTTCTTGGATGTCTTCTGTGCTCTGTCAAGTTTTTTAATAAACTAAAATAGCAAATTAATGGTGAAGTTCATGTTTATTCGCCTTTTTTTATTCAGTGGGTGAATAAAAATATATATTTGGTGAATTTATTTTCTCTTGTTTTTCAGGGCGATCTTCAAGTTCACCTCATATACAAATCTGCTGGACAGGAGGAGCTGAGTGATTTCTTTGGTGGTAAGTGGGTGTCTGAATAGATGGAGAGCTTAAATGTGCAATTTTCCAATAACTGATGTGCAGTGTTGTGCTGAATAATCCGATAACAATGAATGTACAGCCAGCCCAGCCAAACATAAACACCAGGGTCCAATAATTTACTGAATGCTTTTAGCTCTGATTACATTGTTTATCTGTATCTTTTTACATTTACTCTTCTCAGATATTTTGTTTAAAGTATGTGACAAGATATTTTTGTCATAAATTATTTGTGAAAGCAATTTATTTTACTTTTATAATTGCTTCTTTGTTTATATGACTTTTTGCTAGTTCTAAGCTGGCATGAAGACTTTAAAACTGAAATCTGACTAAATAAATAAACAAATAAACACTGCAACTTGTTAAATCATGCTCGCTTACATGCTAAATTTACATTAATAAAATGTGTACATTGAAGCTAAACTCAGCATTGGACTGTTTCTGATTAGTGTTTTTCATTTCCAGGGGATTTACCAGAGCCACCTTTCCCCAGTCCGCCTTTTCCTGAGTCAAAAGTCGTGCACTGGAGAAAAAAGAGACAGGTTTGTTTTTTTGTTTTTGGGATCTTTGTTGCTAAAAAAGTCAATGATTTTGTGGCCCTCTCCCCCAAAACATTTTTTTCCGCACTATTTCTTCCCTTTGTCTCCGTTTCCTGAAATATTTATCTCATGAGTATTCCAGCTTTGTCTTTAAGATAAGATAAGATAAGATAAGATAAGATAAGATATTCCTTTATTAATCCCGCAGTGGGGAAATTTATATTGTTACAGCAGCACAGGACAGAGCAGAACCAATATAAAAATCTATATATACAAAATAATACAAGTGAATATAGAAATACTGAAACAGTATTGTATGAAATATAAATAAATAAATTCCAGGTTTATTGCTTGTAGTGGAGAGAAGTGAACTGCTGAGAGCAGCGGGTGTTGTACAGTCTGACGGCGGCCGGAAGGAAAGACCTGCAGTATCTTTTCTTCACGCACTAAGGTTGCCGCAGCCAGGCTCTGAAGGAGCTGCTCAGTGCTGTCAGAGGATGGTGCATGGGGTGGGACGGGTACTCCAGCATGTGCTGAAGCTTAGTCCTCATTCTCCTGTCTGCCACCACCTCCACTGGGTCAACATGACACCCCGGGACAGAGCTGGATTTCCTGAGGATCTTGTTCAGTCTCTTCCTGTCAGCAGTGGAGATGCTGCTGCCCCAACAGACCACTCTGTAAAAGATGGCTTATGCCACCACAGCATCAAAGAAGGTCCTGAGAAGAGCCCCCCGCACACCGAAGGACCTGAGTCTCCTCAGGAGATATAGTCTGCTCAGTGCTTTCTTGTAGAGGGCAGCTGTGTGGTCAGTCCAGTCCAGTTTGTTGTTAAGGTGTGAACACCCAGGTACTTGTAAGACCTCACGATTTCAATGTCCATTCCCTGAATGTTCACTGGCCCAGAAGGAGAGTGTTTGGACCTGCAGAAGTCCACCACGAGTTCTTTTGTTTTTCCTGTGTTGATCTGCAGACAGTTCCTCTGGCACTATTCCACAAAGTTCTGAGTCAGTTCTCTGTTCTCCCCATCATCTCCATCCTTGATGAGACCGACGATAGCAGAGTCATCCGAGAACTTCTGCAGGTGACAGCTGGCAGAGCTGTACCGGAAGTCAGCAGTGTAGAGGGTGAAGAGGAAGGGGGCAAGGACTGTTCCTTGTGCTTTAGACAAACCTTGTCTGACTGACAGCCCTGGGTCCTCACATACTGTGGTCGTTTTGTGAGGTAATCCAGGATCCAGGTGATGAGGTGGTGGTCCAAACCCGTGTACTCCAGCTTGTCCTTCAGTATCATGGGTTGGATGGTGTTGAACGCGCTTGAGAAATCAAAAAACATGATTCTCACTGTGCTCCCAGTATTCTCCAGGTGAGAAAGAGAGCTGTGTAGAAGGTGGATGATGGCATCCTCCACTCCAATGCCAGGTTGGTAGGCAAACTGAAGTTGAACAAATATTCAGATGTCTGCAGCTGTTCAGGCCTCTGCCCTTCTAGCCCCTCATGTTTTGTAAATCTGAAAACAGGCAGATCTTGTTTGACTTTTGAAAGTTCAACTTATCGATTTGTTGTTCCTTTTTTTTTGTGGTGCAGGAAACATGAGTGTATTACTGGGTTCATTGTACTATTCTTAGTTTCTCATTAAAATTCACTTGCTCAACGGAAGAGAACTGCAAAGCAAATGTCCGTCTGGTAGAAATGATAAATCTGTTCTCTCCTTCCAGGCTCCGCGTTTGTCACGCAGTGTAGAAGATGAGACCAAATACATAGAGCTTATGGTCATCAATGATCATGTCATGGTAAGCTGCAGCTGTTTTATAGTTTATGCCATTTAATTATGGATGTATAAATGTTTAAATGATAAAAACCAGAGTTGTTTGCATAACTTACAATTAGCCTTGCTACATGTATATAATTTACAGATGTTTGACTTTTTACTGTATATTTCAGTCATCTGGACATATTGATTCAAGAGTTTGTAAGAGTTTACAAACAAAGAAGGCTTTACTTTTTAAATGCCTAATTTTACTGCACATAGTCATTCATTGTTTTCTGTGAAATAAAGGGAATGTTAAATGTTTTTGGATATGCAAACTCAAATTTTACATTTAAGCCAGATTTTAGAACATTAATCCCTCTTTTATGTGTGTCCCCTCTCTCTCCTCTCTTTCTCTTTCTTCTCCTTCAGTATAAGAAGCATCGTCTTTCCGTTGGGCACACGAACAACAACGCTAAGACAGTGGTCAATATAGCTGACATGGTAAGAACCGAATCGATCTTCTTCTTGGAAAGCTCGCCACAATCACTTCCAGCAGAAGACGAGCACACGTTGCACTGATTTATCAATTAACCAACCATACTCTGGCCATTTATACTCTCTCCTTTATGAGGGATTTAAGTAGCCATTAACCCGGGCAGCTAAGAGTTGTCAGATTTCCGCCGCTGGGGAGAGGAGAGCAGCATTCCGACGGTCCTGATGCAGACGCTTTTCTGCAGCTGTGATGCACGTGCTGCGTCACTGAAATCTGACCGGCTGCAGGGTTGCATCTGTAATCCGAGAAGCTGGTGAAGTCTGACAGAGGTCACACTTTTCATTGTACCCTTGGAGATGATTGTTTGAACCTCTCTGGGGTCACGAAGGACTAACTGATTTCCACTCTGAATGCTACACAGTCCAGCTAGAGTCTGGATTTTAAAGAATAAACTTACATTTATTAGCGAATATACTAAAAATATGTGAAAAGTCTTGCATCGGCATGATTTCATACTGAAAAAAATCCAACTTTTAACTTGATGTTGAGTTGTAATTGCTTTTAGTGATGCTGCTGTTAATAATTTGAACAACCCCCATTGACAATACAGCACTTAGTCTTTTATAATATTTCACAAGGCATTGATTTAATGCCTACTAAGGCTTTTCTGTGGTAATTTGATACTGGATCATTATCTTACTAAAAGACCCAGTGATGTCACATGTTCGTTCCTGGTGTTTGAAAGGATTCATGGTTTCATGCACTTCAACAAGCTGTTGGTTCTGGTCTAACATGTAGCAGAAGACGTGACAACGCAAAGCTTAAGTAAGCAAATTTGTTGAAGGATCTTATAAAACTCAAGAGCTGAGGATACCCCCTCCCATTTGGATCCACAGAATGTGTTTTATCCAGTACATTGACATCTAGGACTGTAGTAACACAAATCTAGCTGTTGATCATGCTATCAAGACTCAGACATGTTCTGCTCCCACAGAGTCATCCTCTTACCACAGAGCTAATTCATTTCTGATCAAACAAGCAATGCTGACTCTTACATTGCCTTACATTAGTGACCTACTTTCTATTGTTAATTGTGTCAACCACAACATTTAGAAGAAATGAAGACCCACATCATCACAGATCCTCTTCTGTACTTAATAAGGAGCTTGAGGTGCTTTCCAATATATTCGTCCTTCCCTTCATGTCAGATCCACCAGAGTTTGTTGGCTCCAGTAAAATCACCAGCAAGTTTTAGCAAAATACACACAGGGATGTTTACCATCCAGCTCCTGATCCGGCCTAAAAGTTTGTGTTACAGCATATTTATACCCCAGCTAATCAGAAAGTCATGGATTACCAACCAGTAAAATATAATGTATTTATATTTTACTGCTTAAAATGTAAATAAGTTATATTTGTTTGTAAATATAACTTACTAATTCTAAATAAGTGTAACTTAATTATATTTTAAATAAGTTATATTATTTAAAGTAACGTGGCTAATTATGTTTAAAGTTATCAAATAACTTTAAATAATAACTTTAATTTAAACTAAATTAAAATGTAATTTAAATTAATTTAAATAAATTAACATTTTAATTTAAATCAATTCAATTAAAACTTTAATTTAATTTCAAATTAAGTCTTAGTTTATTTTAAATAAATTTTTTTGTGGTACCAGCAAATGTCCCTTCAATGATTTTA
>NW_015113953.1:39713-86334 GCF_001443285.1 Poecilia latipinna | reverse complement strand
ATATATATTACATACACACACACACACACACACACACACAAAAGAAAGAGTTAATTGTGTTTTCTGTTGTCATAAAACTGCAGATGTCTTTAGATAGTTTTCCTGTTAGTTTTCACATTTGGAGAGCAGTAGAGGCGGTGTGTGAATTCCCTGCTGAATATTTTCCTGTTTGCATATTATCTGCTTGTTTAATTAATTCTTAAATTAATGTATTGACAGGGCAGGTTGTGTGGAGGGAAAAAATAAATTGTATCACCTCTGCCAGTCTCCTTTCAATGTAAACTTTCTGATCTTCTCCAGTGTTTGCGTTAATAAAACAAATGTCTGTGGAGACATGAAAGGCACAAGCATTAATATTTGCCTTCGCCTGTTTTGCCTTTGTTGACCGTCTTTGTTGACTGTCTGTCTCCTGTGATGTGCTACTGTCTGGTGGCAGGATCACAGCGGGGCTTCACTTCTGCCTTAACGAGCAGCTGGAGACCTTAATGAGTATAAATCACGTCTGTCTGCTGTGATGCTGGTCTGGTTTCATCATTCTCCGTTTTCCCTCTGTTTTCTCCACCACACAGCCACTCCACAGATCAAGCCTTGTGACTTCCAGACGTTAATCTCTGACCTCACGTTTACCCCTCTCCCGCCTGCCTCCCCTCAGATTTTCAGGGAACAGCTCAACACCCAAATTGTGCTCGTCGCTATGGAAACCTGGTCGGTGGACAACAAGTTCAACATCGATGACGACCCCATGGTGACGCTGAAGGAGTTCATGAAGTACAGGAAGGACTTCATCAAGGAGAAGTGTGACTCTGTTCACCTCTTTTCGTGAGTCTGCTGATTCAAAAGTGAACTTTAATAATTATTTTTGTGCACAGATTTATTTTGCTAAACACACGTTTCCTTGCAGAGGGAATCAGTTTCATAGCAACCGGGGGGCGGTCTCCTATACGGGAGGAGTTTGTTCTCTCACCAAAGGAGGGGGAGTCAATGAGGTGAGGCTAATCACGCAACGAAAAGGACAGTTTAGGAAGGAACAGTACATTTTCACAATTTTGTCACATTATAATGTGACAAAATTGCTATAGCCAACAACCTCAGCAGATGAGACAAATGCAAAGCAGTACATAATAGTGAAGTAGATCAGAAAGGAAAGACAAATGGTTTTCAAATTGGTTCACAGCTAAAGATCTGAAAAGTGTGGCATGCATTTGTATCCACCACACCCGTCAATCCCTGCACCTTTTACTGGAATCACAGCTGCAGGTCTTTTGTGGGTGACTGAAATATTCAGACTGAAATTATTTGATTAATTTTAAAATCTTGGTGCAGATTCATAATTGGACTTTGTCTAGGTCATTACAGCACAAGAAGATGTTATATTTTCACAGCATGATGGGGATGGTGTGTTCAGTGGGATGTGTACCACAGCAAAGGAGGCTAAATACAAATGAAAACCATACATCATGTTTTTCCCTTTTCAGTTTTATGCACTACTTTGTGTTGTCACAATGAAATACAGTTTAACTGTAATGGAAAAAGTACATGGATACTTATGGAAACCACTGTATTTTCTGTTTCATTATACATTGGATTTTAAAAGTAATTTTGCTTGAGAAGGGAAACAATATGACAGGACACCCAGAGTTGAAGTTTTTTTTGGTAGAAGTGAGTTTGCAGATGGTTGATTAGATTTTATGCATTTCAAATCAGACATGCAGGATATAAAAAAAAATCATTGCAGCAGAACAGAGAAGTCTGACAATGTATGAAAATGTAAAAAAAACGAAAAATGAGAGTGGAGTGGCTGTAAAAGACATTAAACTCAACTTTTTTATTTTCCACTCTTTGTTGCTGTTACTGATTATGTTTCATATTACAAACTCCAGTGAACATTTTGTTGCTTTTCAACTCAATCTTGATCAGTTATTTTAATTACCTCTTTGGTTTATAATGGTGACTTTATTAGATTTTATGCAAAATAAATGTTCTCCTTAACACTACTACTGTCTTACTTTGCATTTCTTCCTTTTCCTGCTGTTCTGCCTTCTCTCTGTCTGCATCAGTATGGTAAAACAAATGAGATGGCCATCACCCTGGCTCAGTCTTTGGGTCAGAACATCGGCATTTTCTCTGACAAGAAGAGGATCCTCAACGGTATGCAGAGAAACCTTTCCTAGGTTTTGTTTATTTCGTAAAACCACAACTCAAAGCCTCATTTTTATTCTTTCTCAAGGTGAATGTAAGTGTGATGATCGATGGGCAGGCTGCATCATGGATGACGTTGGGTAAGTTGGAACAAATGTTTGTTTCTTATTTTTTTCCTGACTTTTTTTTACATAATTTACAGAGCTGACCTTAGATTTATTCTCAGTTTATGATAAACCTCTTTTTTGCTGTTTTAATTTAATTTAATTTAATTTATCTGTGGTGTCTGGTGAGGCCTTAATTTCCATATATAGCTTTGGGAAAAATTAAGAGACCACTGCAAAATTATCAGTTTCTCTGGTTTTACTCTTATATGTTTGAGTAAAATGAACATTGTGCTTTTATTCTATGAACTACTGACAACA
Organism: Poecilia latipinna; assembly: GCF_001443285.1. Lineage (NCBI taxonomy): Eukaryota > Metazoa > Chordata > Actinopteri > Cyprinodontiformes > Poeciliidae > Poecilia > Poecilia latipinna. The sequence continues at coordinate 83,770 of NW_015113953.1, read as the reverse complement.
TGTCTCTGAAATGCCAAGCAAAAATTTAGTATTTATTAGCAGAAAATGAGAAATGGTCAAAATAACAAAAAAGATGCAGTGCTTTCAGTCCTTAAATAATGCAAAGAAAACAAGATCTTATTCATTTAGAAACAACAATACTAATGTTTTAGCTCAGGAAGAGTTCAGAAATCAATATTTGGTGGAATAATCAGGAGGTTTTTAACCTCAGTGCAGTGGAGTCTTAATTTTTTTTTCAGAGCTTTATATTTACACAAATAAGAATAGTGTATTATCGTCTGCTGTAGTTCTGTAATTTACCACTAGATGTCAGTCCAGATATGTTCATGCTGTTTGGTTTCACCAGATAAGGCTTGTTAAGATAAGAAAACGGTAAATAATAAGTCACTCTGCATTTTGTGTTCATGCTTGAATCCAGATATTGTCCTGAAGTGTATTTCTGTGCTGTGAAGGCTTGCTCTGCGTATGGATGTGTGTGTCTGTGTTGCATTTTTGTGTTTGTGAGTGTATACCCCTCTTCTTAAATACATTTTGGTTTTCCCTCTATCCTGAAAGGCACAGCAGGTGAGCAGAAGCTTGCTCTATAGTTGCTTGTGCTGTTTTTTTGTTTTTGTTTTTGCTTTTTGGGTGTGGGGAACTGAAAGTTGTCAGTCACCTCAACCTTTCCCATCTCATTCAGCAGCACCACAGTCACCTCAGCTCCAGCTTCTGTTTTTATTTAGAGCAGTGGCGTCCAAGAAATTTGCCAAAATTGTCAAGTCATTCATTGGCAACAAAAGGTTTTTTTTTTCTTTTTTTTTTTTTTTATTCAAGTGAATTTCATCTAAGTTTTATTAGCTAATCAAAAAAAAGTAAGCAAGAATTTTTTCAATGAAGCAAACAAAGTAGTTTGATCTTTGTTCAGGATTATTTGTGAGTCATTGTAGAGCCAATAAAAGGACCTATCAGCTTTACTTTATTTAAAGGAGGGCGTAAAATATCAAAATAAATTGTGTTGAATAATTTCTTAAATTACAAAACTAGAATAGTGTATGTCTTTAAACATACTTCTTGCACTTAGCAAAACTTATTTTTTGCTCACCCAAGACTGGTTTCAACTAAATAACTGGATGTTTGTGATTCTATTTTATATTAAATCAAAATTAAAACAAAATCATGGTAAATTAAAGATTTTGTACTGCACCCAACTTTTTCTAATTTAAGAAGACTTTATTTTGTCCAAATCTCTTTTGAGAGACCTATCTAGCATTTAGAAATTTCCACCCTTAAGAAAAAGAGTCTATCTGAATCATCCACCTGCCTTGGCTGGCCAAGTTTGGACCGTATTTTATTTATGGTTGCGGGCCGCACAGAATCCTTCCAAGCAGTAGAGGTTCTGGCATAAATGCCTCTCCTACCTCCACCAATCAGAAAACAGGAATTAAACTCGGATTAAGCAACAGAGCACTTGTTCAGGGTGCAACTGATAGACAAATCATTTTTTTTCTGTATCTGCTGCTAATGTGTCCCTCTTCCTAATGCCGCTCTGCCCGTCAAGAACCGCCACTGCTTCCAAGGACCACAGACGGCTCCGCACTTTGGACACCTCTGGTGTAGACAATATGAACAAATACGGCTCAATAATCTGCTGTATTTTTCATACTACTTCCAAAAATTGTCACATTTAGATATTTTATTATTTTTTTTTTTTTAGTGTTCAGTCAGGGTCACTGGCTGATCTGCGGGGAAAACTTTACATTCGTTTTCTCCTAATGAAAAGCTCTCTGCCCTCTCTTCGGACAAGTTGCGGCTTGTCATCACTTGCTTTTGTCCACTAATAACCGATTGATACAGTCTGCAATGTCATTCTCATCATTTGTCAATATTTACCTCGTTTCAGTGTAACAGTAGTTGACTTCCTTAACCTAGCCTCTTTAGATCCTGCTCTAGTTCTTCATCAAAATGAACCAGAGGTTTCATGACAGAGGACAGGTGCTCCTTTTCCGCCTGTCACCTGTGAATGGACCAATCTGAATCTCTAAAGTCAAGTCAATGGTATTTCAGACATTTGTATTCAATGAGCCGCCTGTATTTATCTTGTAGTACCTGCTGCATGCCAGACCTAGTTAACCTGAATAACAGTTTCATGTTGTTTCCACAGGATGTAGCTTCTGTGTGCATGAGGGCGCGGATAGTTGGATAAATACTGAGTTTTTTCAATGTCCATGCCTTTGTGACAGACCTGCCAATATTTCCCACCCTTGGGGCAATTTAGTTGAAACCAAAACATCAATTGTTTTGTTATTCGTTAAGAGTGAGTTAGTACGAATGTCTGCATTTTCACTTATTATACGTTTTTTCGCTTCCTGTCCATTTTAATAACGGACGAATGCCGCTCTGCAGTAAGAATCTGCTGGAATACTTTGAATAACGATGTCCACAGATGCTTTCCATCCAATATAACAGAGTTTGAGTTTTTATGCAAAGAGCAAAGTGGAAAATCTTAGTATCTAGATGTACAAAGCTGTTAGAGACTTGTCTCAAAGCACTCACAGCTAAAGGCTGGAAAGTATTGACTCGCTGTGGTTTACTCCCGAACACTCGGAAATGGCTTTGTAACTTTTTCAGATCTGATAGATTCGTTATTTTGTCTAGATCAGGGCATGATGTGTCGCTTTTTCAAATCTTTTACCCTATTTCATGTTGTCAAACAGGTTCTAGTTAAGTTATTATTATTTTTTGGTTCTTCAGGCCTGTAATCAGGCTTGGTGGTTCGTGAAACTGAACCAAAAAGATGTTTTTAATCATTTAAGTCCTGATTTAATATGGAGGATGATTATGTTTTCCAAAAGGATCAGCATTTTCTCTCTCATAAATTAAATCCAAACTGTGTTTGATGATCTGAAAATAGCAGAAAAAGCAGAAATCTTCATGTGCAAACACTAAAACATAAGTAAAGCCTGATTAATGCTTCTAGCATCTTTTGTGATCAGAGATCAATTGATAATATAACTTATGATTTCTTAATCATAAGCAGAATAAATAAAAACGTATCTTTTGCCTCACTCACATCCCTGTTCTGGGCTCATATTTGCTGGAATCTCCTCTGATATGTTAGTTTACAAAATGAGTTGAGTTTCGTGAAACTTTGGAAAGAAACGCTAGTGTGGAAACATTGTTTTTAGACTTCATGAAACAAGATTACCTCCGACACGCATTCAGTTTCAGGGGTTTTGTTTGTCTGTGTTTCTTTAGAGGAAATCTCTCTCTAGCATTAAGACCTGTGGATGCTCTCTTTTAACAAGGTGTGTGTTTTTTATTTAACAGTTTCTATTTACCTAAGAAGTTTACTGATTGCAACGTGGAAGAGTACCACAACTTTCTGAACAGTGGGGGAGGAGCCTGCCTCTTTAATAAACCTCGAAAGGTAAATGACACACACAAACTGTAAATGTCACACTTTAAACAAAGCTCTAACGGTGTGTGAAATCATTTTGTACGTTATTTTAGTCTATTCACTTGAATACAAGGTTTCTGCCTGTATCCATTCAGTTTTAATGTGCATTTTATTGAAGGTCCAAAATGAAATGATACACATTTTTGCTCTTGTTTTCTCCTGCTCAGCTGCTGGACCCGCCAGAGTGTGGTAACGGCATTTTGGAGGCAGGAGAAGAGTGTGACTGTGGCAGCACTGAGGTGAGTCCAGCCACTGTAGGACAGACGCAAGAAATGTATCAAAATACAGTAAAATAGATAAACAGGATGTTATTCAGCTGTGAGTGATCCAAAGCACAAAACTGCACTTATCTGCTGTTGGGAAAACAATATTTACAGAGTGACTTTTCTATTAAAGCTTTTTGGAATATTTAATGGTCTGTATATGGTAATATGTGACCGTTCATTTTGGAGAAGATTTGTGCGGTCAGACACTGATGTTGGGTGAGAGGGCGTGGCTCTCGGCCTCTGTCAGCTGGGTTGAGGTGATTTCTCTAAGCCGCCCGGTCGACAAGCTCCCTTATTGCTTTTAGCCCTGGTTTCCATTCGGACATGTCTGCATGGTCCCACATAGTTTGGAATATGAAATTGTCGTCTGTCCAACCCTTAATCCAGAAAAAAAACAACAAAGAAAAAAAACAATCAAATCACACACGTCACAGTGCAGTCAGGTAAGGAGCATTTCCTTGAAATGGCCGAGCTCAGACCCGTTCATCAGGATACCAGACAGAGAATCTGGATTCATCAATCCAGAAAACACATGTACTTCAGTCCAGAGTTCAGTGGCGTCAGCCTGCTGTCCGTTTGTTGCAACTAACAACCGAGCGTGAAATTTTTGGAAATGAACGAAATTTAATAAACTGTAGAGGTCTTGACGGTGGTTCGTTCTTCGACAAATGTTTGCACTCTGCATGCCACACATGCTGGTTTTAATACATGTGGAAGTGATCTGAACACCATAATTTGACATCTCAGCACTTCCAGAAATGTTTGCATAGCATCTAGCCTTCTATATGGCAGCAGGGAGAGAGAAACCACATGCTGTCTTAATCTCTTAACAAAAGCAGGAATCTTGGCTGGATAAAAAAAGAAGTCAGATCTCTGCTTAAATTTGCTGCGTGACAGTTGAAGTCATTGTGAACCAGAAGATGTATATATATATATATATTTTTTTTCAGGAATGTGCCAAAGAGGGCGAGAACTGCTGTAAGAACTGCACTCTGACCAAAGGGTCCAACTGTAGCAACGGACTGTGCTGCAGAAACTGCCAGGTACCAAACAAGACGCGCTCGTCTTCATGATGTCTACCTGTCCGTCGAAGTGGCACTGAACTGACTGCGATGAACAAACCAAACCTTTTCTTTCCTCTAATTTAGCACCTACTAACAAATCTGTTGCTATTTCTGTAATAATGCTACTTTAATGTTACAGCTTCATTTATTGGAGATATTTTCATGTTTGTTTAACTAAGTAGAGAGATTTAATGTTTGGAGACCCTCGTGCATAGAGGGTTCACCGTCTTTGCTGCCCAAACACCCAAATGCAAGACGACAATCTGTTTAATCTGCTTGATTTGCTGCTGCAGATGGAGGTCGTGGGAGTTTTGTGTCGAGACGCGGTGAACGACTGCGACATACCAGAAAAATGCACAGGCAACTCCAGCCAGGTGAGCATGAGTCTTCCTCTGACTTTTTATTTGGAGTAGCAGTAATAAATCTGTTCAATAGTCCATTACTCGTCACTGTATTTTATTTTATTTAATTGTTTGTTTCAGTGTCCACCAAATGTGCACAAGATGGACGGATACACATGTGAAAAAGATCAAGTAAGACATTATATTAAGTTATAATATTTTATTACATTTGTGCTTTTCTTGACTCTTACATTAAGGTTCTCTCTTTCTGCAGGGTCGCTGCTTCAATGGAAGGTGCAAAACAAAAGACAGACAGTGCAAGTACATTTGGGGAGAAAGTAAGTGCACAATGTGGCTATATTATGTAAAAAATTGATAAAATGCAATACATTTTATGTGTGTAAAATTTGGGTGAGAACAAAGTTTAAGTGGTATTAGTACTTTTCTGCACAGAAGAAACCTGACACGGGCAATTCATGTCTTATGTCTCCATCAGAGGCGACAGCAGCTGACAAGTTCTGCTATGAAAAGCTCAACATTGAGGGGACAGAAAAAGGAAACTGTGGGAAGGAAAAGGACACCTGGATCCAGTGTAACAAACAGTAAGCGTGTCCTTTTGGTCACTTGTACTTTTGCTTCTCTCTGTTCAATCTGTGTTTCTGTACTTCTGTGTTTTAGGGATGTTCACTGCGGCTACCTGCTGTGCTCAAACATCTCCCCTGCCCCGCGGCTGGGCGACCTGCAGGGAGGACTCACCTCTTTCTCAGTCGCCCAGCACGGTGCCCCCCTGGACTGCAGGTATGAAACGGATAAACCTGACAGATTAAGCCTGGTGATGTGTTCTGCTGCGAAGCAACACTTTTTTTTAGTGCATTGTTACATCCTTTAACTGTTTAATGCAGATTTATTTCCCATATAATCCAGAAGTGACACACACAGATACAACTCGCATAAACGGCACCGCTTCTCTCTGTGATGTTCCCCATTCAGCGGTGCGCATGTGCTGATTGACGGAGACACGGACCTGGGGTACGTCGAGGACGGGACGGCCTGCGGAACGGACAGCATCTGCTTGGATCACAAGTGTCTGCCGATTGAACAGTTCAACTTCAGCACCTGTCCCGGCACCACCGACAAGACCATCTGCTCCGGACACGGAGTATGCGACACTTCTCCGGCGTACTGCATATTCATCAAGTGCACAAACCTGCTGGTGTTTAACGAATGTCCTCTCTGCAGGTGTGCAGTAATGAGCTGAGGTGTGTGTGCGAGCTGGGCTGGACAGGAGACGACTGCTACTCCAGGTCTCCGTTCAGTAACCTTGTGGTGGGACCGACCGCTCCTGTTTCAGGTACATGTTCAAACGCTGCACCACCAGCATTAAATCATCTTTCTCTTTCCTGTTTTCTGTTCATCCGCAATTCACACTTGTTACCATTCAGTATCTGCATTATTACTGTCCTTTCACTGTTATTAATTCAATCTGCATTTTGTGCATGTCGCTCTTTTTTGTTTGTCATTATTTTTATGCTCGTCTTTGTTGACAGACTGATCTCTGATGGATTGCCTCGAGGTCAGAGTTTCAGTTTCTTTTTCGCTGTTTGTTCTGTTTTTGTTTCCATTTTCTGGTTGTTTTCCTCGCTCATCCCAGGTCTCTGATTTAAAACTCCTTTTATAAAGCATTTAGGTGTTCTTTCTTATGAGTGGGAAGCTAAACCCTGCAGACGGTGAAGATCTTTTCAGTTTATTCTCCCTTCTCTTCCTTTCCAACCCTTTCCGCTGGTTCTCTTGTGTTTGATTGTTTCCCTCTGCTGTGTTTTGTGGTTTTTGTTTCCCCCAAATGATCAGATTGCTCACAAGACCACAAGCCTAACCCAATCAATTAACACACATTTGGCTCCACCACTGTCATCTCCTCCTCCTCCGTCTTCCTCAGGTATCACCAGCACCAACATCATCATCGGGGCCATCACTGGCTCCATCCTCTTCCTCGCTCTCATACTGGCAGTCACAGCCTGGTGCTACAAGTGAGTGTCCGCACAGGCATAAGGAGTGATGATGATTGGCTAAAGATGAGCTGAAATCAGGAATCTGTTCTCTTCACAGGAGCTACAAAAAGAGGCGATACGCTGAATCTGAGGTTCACAGGAGATTCTGCCGGTTTGCTGCTTTTCATTCTTGTTTTTCTTTCAATCTTGTGTCACAAAATGCACAACAATGCTGTGGTAGGTGTGAACGTGTTCAGTAAACAGAGGTAACCTTTAAATTCTAGTTGGGAGCAAAAGACTCTAGTCAAAATATTTAGCCTCTGAGGCAGACAAACAGGAAAGACCGAGATGCAGATCTTCAGCTGCAGAGCCAGACCAACAAAACTGAGGGGAATCCAAGCGAGAGTGATGCTCTGATGTTTGAGAATAATTTAAAAATTTACTAGGAACTGACTTGATAGCCTCATCATGTTGTTTTGTCGGTTTCCCCGGCTGAAATATGTTTTCTCTCAAACTCTGCACCAGGCTAACTTACAACCTAATTCAGGCACAAACACACACACAGGGATAAGCTAATCTCTAAAGGACCTAGGGTTAATATGGTCAATAATGAATCAAGTGAACTTTAACGAGCAGTGGACCCAGACTGAAGCTAACAGACTGACACATTTAACCCTTTTTACATAGTAAAATGTCCCAGAAGTTACCATCACAATCTTTTTATTTATTTATTTTTTATTTATTTTTTTTTACAAATGAGCAAATATCTGTCAAAGTTTCTAAAACAATTTTTGGTGCAATGACACTTTAGTTCTTGTCACTGAAATCATCTTTTGACACATTTACACACATCCCTGACCTGAGATTATTAATTGTTATTGGTGTTTTGTATTTAATAAGGTAGAGGTTGTGTGATGAAAAAGTTATTTTTTTTTTTTAGTTCAGTTGATGAAATCCATATTTCCAAAATTGTTAAATATAACAAAAACAGAAGCTTTGCATAAACTTGTGTTTCAGACAACTTTCAAACCTCTGGAATAAGCTTATTTAATTCGCCACTCAGGTGGCACATCTGGTGGCAATTTTATGGGGTCCATTTATATGGCATCTAAAGATATTCCCTTGGTGTTTCCAGACAAATCCCCCCCGGTGACTATGTCACCAAACCCGGGGATGCAGATTCATTTTACAGCGACATGCCTCCGGGCGTCAGCACCAACTCCGGATGCAGCTCCAAGAAGAGGTCAGCCTGCCTGTCCCACCTGCAGATTTGCACGCTGTCCTTCACTCCATCCTTCCCATCCATTTCTCAGAACTTCTCAGTGTTTGGCTTCAGGTTTGCCATTTCATCATCCCTCATTCATTTGCTTGTTTCCGATGTTTTTTGAAATTGCTGATGGAGATCTCACTCATAATATGTGTCCATATTATGCTTTTGGGAGTACCATGGCTTTCATGGTATGAGCATTTTTAAAGCTAAAAAACATGTCAAAATGGGGAAACATCTTGACATTGACGAGCTGAGTCACTCATGGTGCTGTATGCTCACTTCTACTGCTCACGTTTACATATCACACTAACCGTTGTCTACATTTCCTCTCGTCTCCAAAAGTTGCTCTGGACTCGTACAATGTTAAAGGAACACTGTTAAGCGGTTTTATTTGTGTTCATGTGGACAGATCTAACGGCCTGTCCCACTCGTGGAGCGAGAGGATTCCAGATGCCAAACACATCACCGACATCTGTGAAAACGGGAGACCGCGGAGCAATTCGTGGCAAGGTGACGCACCGATAAGCTTTCTGAACACGGAAATTTAAATATGATTAAATACGGCTCGTCCGATCACTTTATGCTCTGATTAATAAGATTTAGTGTGCAGTTAATGTTCTTCATTGTGAAATGAAACATTTTCAGGAGCTAAATTTGTTCAATATCAAATACTTTTCCTCAGGTCTCTTACTTTGATTTTCTTTCCAGGAAACCTCAGTGGTAATCGGAAGAAGCTGAAAGGGAAGAAGTTCAGGGCTCGCTCCAACTCCACAGAGTGAGTTCACCTCGGTGTCGGCATCTGCTCAGCAATCTGAAAATTATTCTTTATAGGGGGGAAACGAGTAACAATTTATATTCCAACATTTAATCTCAACAATTCCAACAAAAAACAAAAAAACTCAAGTTGTTTAGAAGTAATGGTTTTGCTTACAAAATACTTTAAAGTTGGTGTTCGATTCAATGCTAAAGAATAAATGTGATGTTTTAGAGCTGAAAGTCATAAATCCATGAGAGTACAGATTTGTTTTTGACGCAGATAAGCAACTTAAACACACATTTTTATGACAACAAAAGTGCATTTGAAGCCAGGCCTTGTCTAAAATGTAAACTGCATTAGCATATATGGATGACGTATTATTTTAATACGTTGCAAAAGGGTGAAATATGTCTGAAAACCATGTTATTAAATTAAATCGATAATCTCTGTCTCCACACTTTTCTGCTGCATGTTTCCCCACAATAATTAGCGACAGTCGAGACTAATAAGATTACATATCAGTTTTGTGACTTCCTGTCCAGCCACTACATGTTGTTGTAGGAAATCTACCCGTGGACGAGCTTGTGGAGTTTAACCTCAGAAAAACGTTTTGACGGCAACATAGCAGTTGAACCCTAAAACATAGACTGTGTGGAAAAAGTGAGACTTTCAGCTACTTTCTTTCACCGTTACTGTGTTTTACAGAATCATTGCACTGCTCAGTATCCGGATTTCTCAGGGAAATAGGAATGGTAGCATAAACACATGTGTATCAGAATAAAAATGGTGGTCAGATCGGGAGCAGAAATTACTTCTACCTCAATGCTGCCAGAATAATAGCACTTTTAAATCCCTTGTTACCTTTGGTGCCAGTTTTTTAAGTCTCTAATTAAGCTTCTGCTCTTCGACAATGGATACATCACTATATGCCAATATAAATGTTTAGCTTAAGTGAATTTAAGCTAAAGACTTTAATATTACTACTTTTTTCCTGGGAGAAGGAAATACCACAAGTTCATTGTTGCACACAATCTCATCATTTATTGAAGACAAATAAAAAGAAAAAACTGTAAATAAGTAACGTCTGTTTGTCAGAATTAGCTATATTCTTAACTGCAGACTTGAAGCAACAAGATTGAAAAATGTAAGACTGAAAATTAACTAAAGTGATGCTGTTTAGAGAAAAAGTTTATCAGTATTTGAAAAAGCGACGGTTTTATTTGATGTCAGGTTCTGGCAACCCATATGTGTCAGATTTGTTGACAGTAGAAACAAAGACCATCATTTCTGTCTTTACTCTTGCATTAAAGGCTGTTTGTAGAAAACATTTGTTTTAGAGCTAACCCCTAAGCTCACATTGCTCTTCTCATCAGAGTGAATGCTTTATCTGGCTTTTTTTTTTTTTTACTTCATCTTTTAATCCTAAAATCTTTGCTCTGAGCCTGTGAATTAATCAAATATCTTGTTCGTTGACTGTGAGTGTACGATATTCAGCGTGCATCGACCGCCTCTTTGTCTGCCGTGTTTGCTTGTTTGTTTTTCCCTCCCCCCCACTCGATTAAGATCTCTTTTGCACACGAAGCAGTCTGTAGTGCACTAGCTGTCTTGAGCATGTTGCCGACAAAGTGGCTGCTGAGACGCTGGCTGCTTGGAATGATGCGACCAAAACGCAGCCGAGCCTGTGACACACAACACTGTTTGTTTGTTCATGGTGTTGTGTTCATCTGAAACCACACTCAGGTCTGTCCACCATCTTCAGCTCAAACTCTATCTTTGCTCTGCTCTCCGAAGATGTTTCCTCTGTCCTCCCTCATTTGCTTACTTGTAGTTTATTCAACTCCCTCTTTCCTTATCTCTCTCTTCTCTCCCTCCTTGTGTTGGTTCCATGATCCCCGCCCTTCCCCGCCTCCCCTTCCCCTCCCTCCCCCACAGGTATTTAACCCCTCGCAACAAATCAGAGTTTTATGATGTAACTAAATGGGTAGAAGATGTGAATAAAAACACTCAAGGACCTTTCCTTAGGTATTAACTCAGATCACGTCCCCTACCTCACACGCTTGTCTAAAGATCCCTCACTTTTGATTTGTTTTCTGGTTTGGATTTAGGAAGAGTTTGTGCCAATTTGGTCCCCCCCCCCTCCCTGCAGTTCTTAAAGAAACAGGCATGTTGATGTGTGGAGTTCTCAGAAGGGAAAAACAATTTAAAAGAATCAATATAGATTATTTCCCTGTTTATCAGCTCCCTTTTTTATTTGCAGACAATTTTTTTTGCTTCACTTCCTTACACAAATGAGTATTAAACATATAAAAGAATCATTAAAGTTATTTTCCTCCTAATTTTCCGTATTCCCTTCTTTGCTCCCTTTCTCCCCCCCCAACCCCAGTCTCTTGTTACCTCTGCATGTTCAGTGTTGTTCCTTTCCAGTAAGTGTTGGTGGATTTGCCCCGCCCCGCTCCCACTGACTTCTCATGCACCAGGTCGATGTCAGAGCTGAGGCTAACACTTTCAGCTCTGACATCCTCCCTGTCCTGTTGTGACAAAGCCAACTCTGATTGTGTCTGAAGTCTATAGACGGTTGCAAGTTTTTCACCAGACGACAACCACAAGCACTGGAATCTATAGACTTTCACCGTTTCCAGAAGCTCATTGCTCGTCCTCCCTGTTTTACTTCAACTAGAGAAAAGATCCCAACAAAAGAACAGAGGAACATGGAGCCAGAAGGCAAACTTGCCATTCAGCTGCAAAGCTTTTAGTAAAGTGCCTTGAAACGACATTTGCTGTGAATTGATGCTACATAAATAACCTGAATTCAATTCAACTGAATTAGACTAATATAATACCTCCTTTGTTTACTTACTGTGTTGTTAAAATCTGTACAAGGCAAATAGTTTTCCCCAGCTTTGTAATTACTTGGTCTTCATACATGAATGTATTTTTATGTTAAGGAGAATGCTTCTGGCTCCACTCTCTCTGTTTTTGTCAGGCTGGAACATTTCGACCGTCGCACTGCAGGTGGTTCATGTGTACAAGCTGCTGCACATGGGACGACCTCCCTCTCTTCCTTTGTTCTTACTGCAGTGGTGCTTTAAATCTCACAAATCCTTTTGGTATTTTCTGCATTTCTGCATATGGATGACCTGAACCATCACTGGATTCAGAGATTGTAAAAAGTAGCCAAATTATGTAATGAGGTGTAGTATCTAGTAGTAAACATTAGTGAGTTGCAAAAACAATCCTTATACTGATGTGCCCTTTTATAAGTGTTAATCAGTCCTGCATAATAATTAACTGTGGGAGGAAGACTGGAGTACCCAGAGAGAACCAACACATGCATAGGGAAAACATGCAAACTCCAGCCAGAAAGGCCCCAGACTTTCTTTGCTACAATGCAAATCTATAAAATTATCATAATATCAGAGAAAAGAACAAAACAAAGGATGCAGTAGCTTAAAATACATTTTAAAAGTTTCATCCCAACAAATATTCAACATATAAAACCAGTGTACATTATAACCTAAACATTACAGTATTGTGAAGAAAAATGTGGTTAATTTCTTAAAATGGTTTTTTAGAAATGAAAAAAATATATTTCAACATGAGAAACAAGCAGCTTAAAGATCAGCATTCGATTGTTACCCCATGACTGGATTTTATTGGTTTGATTCTATATGGTAGAAAACTTTAAACTGTGATGATTTTGGTCATATTTATTCAGAAATAATGAAATATGTATTTAGAAACCTTTAAGCACCACTGTATGTTTCTGATTCCCAGCTGTGGCCTGGTCTGCTTTTCCTCTGACTGATCCAATCTATCGACTAAACAGGAGAAGCTTCCGTCCATTTTCAACACAGATAAATGAATATTTCCGTATTCTGCTGTGTTTTTACACATTTTGAATTTTAAAGCAAACAAATCGCAGAAGACGGCAGCTGGGAACAACAGTGCACAGAGTTTGCTCTGAAAAGCTGAGCCCTGATTGGTTTTCTTTATGCTTCAGATGAGTGAAAGCTTCAACTTTTAAGAGCAACTTCGGCCTTAGTGAAGGTGAAACTGAGTTACTGGAGCAGCTAAAGAAAGATGTTGCCCAAAGTCACAGATCTAACATTAGCTCAACACTTTATGCCTAACCTCATTTAGCCATCTGTGTCTTTGGTCAACATGTTGGTGTACCGGCTGTAGAAGGAGAAAGCGAAACGTCTAACGGTGCCACCTTCGCTTTCTCCTCAGGACACTTTCCCCTGCCAAGTCCCCGACTTCTTCTACAGGATCCATTGCATCCAGCAGAAGATACCCATATCCCATGCCTCCACTGCCGGATGACCAGAGGAAAGCCAACAGGCAGAGCGCCAGGGTGAGCACAATTCAAAACCGGACTGTTACGTTTTGAAGAGTTGTGACGGCAATGAATAGGGAACCGGACTGTGACAACACACTGCAGAGTTTCTCCATGTGTGTGCACATCACACAGGGTCCACATACACAGAGTTTACTTATGTGCTACACAAATGCCATAAGTAAGGAATGTTACTTGATCTCATTCTAAACTATGCAGATGCTCAGTCTGCACTGATGAAAACAATTGTAGAATGTAATGCAGTGTGATATTTCCCTATTAAGTATTTCTGAAACTGGGGATTCATTTGAACCCGGAAATGTTATAGTGAGATGAGTTTAAGGATTTTCTAATGTGTTAATTAATGATACCCACCAGAATTAATAGCACATTTTAATTTATTTTAGTCATTTTCTTTTGACAAATATATCAGTTTAGTCATCTGTATGCTTTGTAGAAAAATATATTTTACTTGAGGCGGTAAGAAGAAGATAATTTGCAACTTATATTTGAAAAGGTGCTATTGTTGTTGTTTTTATTATTAATGCAGATGGTGGTCTCTTTCTTGCCTCTTTGCCTCACTCCCTTCTTCTCTTCCAGCTTTGGGAAACATCAATATAACTCTGACTCTGACGAAAGCTCCTAAGAAAGTACACAAGTCTCCTTTTCTACACAGAAAACCAAAAAAAAAAGAAAAAACATATAAAATTGACTCTAAAGCGAAAGAGACAGACAGACAGAGTGACCGGAATAGAAAGGATGTAGACAGACGGCTGTTAGGGTGAACAAATATGTTTGGGGCGGACTCTGCAAGAAGACGCAGAGCAAAGAGCCTCCAGGAGCTCAGACCGAGCTGTTCGTTTTTGCTGAAGCCTCAAAAATTGGAGGGGATCCCCCCTCCTCCCTGGACCCCCCCCACACACCTTTCACAAATCAGCTCTTGTCAAGGTCTCTTCAGACACACCGTCACCCACCATAAGGCATTGGAGCTCCTCTCTGAAGGAAGCGGAGGAGGCAGAAAGAAGCCGTCGCATCTCTCCTGAGTCTGCACTGACTGATTTTTGCCAGGATGTTGTTTGAATTGAAAGTCCAGCATTGTGTGCATGAGAGAAGCCCTGATTATCAGCTGCGTCTTCCCGGCATAAAGAAGAGCAGCAGTGTGATTTGAAGGGAAAGCATGCATCTGCATTAAACTAACCCATGTGTCACACCAGATATATTTCACTTCTTGAACCGATCCTGCCCTCCTGTTATTCCCGTTCCCCAGAAATTTGCTATGTGGTGTGTGTGTGTAAATATGTACAGTAAAGTACACACAGAGTATGCTTGTGCTTTTATTTTGAAAGACAAAAGCATAGAGAATACTCAGCTCATTGTTTTAGCTGTAGACAGAGGCCGATGTCTGTAGATAAATACGAAGACCCTGCACTGTCCTGTCAGGGTTTCTATTTTTTATTTTTTTTATTTTTGTCTTTTCGGGGGATCTTCCTCGCTTCATCCATCAACAGCAGAATGTGTCTCTTTTTACATCATGTTTCAAATTATTTTCTAATAATCTCTGTTATAAACTTGCAGACGATTGTGACACATTTGGAGCTCAGACCTCTCCGGACGAGTGTTATTTTAGCATAAATAAGATAGTTTTCCGTTCCCTTTCCCATTGAGTTTAATGGACTCGGATGTGTTTGCTGTAGTTTATAGACGTGCCACTTATCACTTATCATGTTGTTTTTGGAAATGTGCTCCCTTGATTGTTCGTGGGAATGTTTGAGACCAGTGTGCTGCCCCTCTTTTTTCACAGCAAAGTCCCTCACTTCACCCCGATTGAATGTGAGCCGTAGAGACGAATGTGGCCGACTGAACTCGAACCGGATCTGTACACTTTTTTTATTTTAAATGTGCACTTTTGGATTTAGCTGTGAGGGTTCGAGTTGTTCGAGCCTTTGTAAATGATTAACTATGCTGTACAGTGCTTGCTGTTTGAGCTTGTGAAGACCAATGGCATGGCCGTTCTATATCGAACCTTAAGTTATATCTCTGGTTGGCTAATTGTGAGACCGTAACAAGGAAAACGAGCATGTCACTGAAAGTCTCGAGCCCTGCTCCATTTGTCTTAACGCGGTTTGTGTCCCTCCACTGCTCAGCAGGGGAACTTCACAGAGTCGAGTCGTGTTTCTGTCGCACCTGTGCAGCTATTTAAGGTGGATGTCTTGGTGCTTGCTTCCTAGCAGCAAGTTCTTTGTACAGTTGCGACTCGTTGCTCTACCTTGCGTGGAAGCCGTCGCCTTAAAGCTCTGAGTTTGTCATTTTACGAGTGTTTCTGTTCCTCTTTTACATTTGTAGTTCATGTATGCATTTGATCTGTATAGGTAAAGCCATCTCCACGATATTGAACTAATATTGCTTCAAACGTCTTGTTTTAAGTATCTTTTCAATGTTCACCATTTTGTTAGCATTACTGGGTTCCTACAACATTTCATAATCTCTCAGACTCAAATTTTTAGAGTTTTTTAAAAAACTTTTCTGGAAATCGGAGTTCAAAACATTCACCTACATTTCCATGAAAAAGTGCTTGCACCCCCTTACAGATTTCTTCGGCTTTAACTTTTTGTGTCCCTCAAAAATGTTTAGAATGTTTGATTTCAGAGAAGGATAATTTGAATAAATAAATTCAATAAACGTTTAAAATCCTGACTGAAGAGGATTTAGTGGCTAAAACGGCACTGGGAAATGGCCTTTTTGATGTCTAAATGAATGTTTTCATGCATCATTTCTCTGTCACCAACTCAAAGTCAAAACTTGAGCTGTGATTTGGCAAAAATTAAGACACTGTAAAAATGAACTTATTTTTCGGGAAGTTAAAATTTTATTTATTTTTTTCATAGATCAAACGACGAATATAGCTGTGAACTCAAACTTTACCGTTTAATTTTTCCTGACTTATCCAGACAAGGAAAATAAAACATTTGTATTCCAAGCTTTTCCAAGACTGTGTAGGAACCCTGGTATTATGTACAGCAACCATTCGACTGGTCAGAAGTGCTTTATTGTATTTTTTCCTTTCTTTGCTCTAGAGTTCTGCTCCTCTCATTTTTCCTGAGGCGAGCATCACTCCTAGAGCTGCTAGAGTAATGTTTTAACACAAAAATACTGTGTTCGATGAAGACATTCGTTCTGGTTGTTCTGGACTTTGCACTGCACAACCCTCGGAGCGCAGCCTGCCAGGGACGCCTCCGTCAAAACCTGTCTGGATTCAGCCTGCACAAACAGCCGGACTGACCAGTCCAAACAGGACACAGCGTCCACCCTCCAGATGAGCCGCGGACTCCGTTTCTGGCCGGAAACTTTGAATGTATTTGCGTACTTGAGCAGACCGACTACTTCGGTGGGCTCCAGTTCAGCCAGACTCGTAGGCCCTCGACTCCAGGAACACTGCAGTTGTTCTTTTTTTTATTATCTTTATTTTTACTTGTGTGCTGTACAGACTATTGATGCAAAAATCAGCCCACTTATTTTTTTTCTCTTAATCATTAAGTATTGTAATATATTTAATATAAAATAAAACTTTCATTCAAACACAATTCGCAGTTTTAGTTTTTTTTAGAATCAAACTCGACCAAACTTAAAATGAACATGATATTAATCTTTGCGAAAATATGTTCCTTATTCTATGCAGAAAGTCAAAAGGAGCAGGCCAATATGTCAGACATCTATGCAGCATTTCCTCCATCGAAGATGCTGAGCGGTTTTTCTCGTTCCTGCGTTTCTCCAAAGAGAGATCTTTCCACCTCGCTTTGTTTCAGCTGACAGATCTCAGGACGTCGCTCGCCGAGTCCCGCCAACGCCACTTGACAGTGAGACTTTGTCCTCGTTTCTAAAACATTCGTGAGATTGTTGCCTCAGTGCTTGCAGCTTTTTCTGGTGCGTGGCGCCCGTTTCCATGGCGGCGTACTCATCCAGTGAGAGTCGAATGCAACTCTTCAGATGGTCGACACCAAACCCGGTGAGGGCGGAAATAGGAACCACATGTCTGAATGTTATGAAGTTCTTTGGGATCATGTCATCTGGCAGCAAATTAGTGAACTCTGTGGATGGCAGAAAAGGCTAATTTAAAGGTCTAACAATCTGGTTCATATAAAATTTTGAATACAATAAATAATATAAACAGTCTAATACATCTGCAAATATTCTAGCCACAATCATACAAAAGACAGTTTGTTTTTCAGAGGCTTCCATATTTAAAATACTGACATGTAAGCTTTCACTGAGTTAGAATCTGTGTTTTTTTTCCCAATAGATGTCACTACATCCTGAAACCTGCTCCACCAAAAACATACGGTAACACTTTATTTGAAGGGGGTTGAATAAGACTGACATGACACTTTCATAAACATGACATAACACCTGTCATGAACATGAATGACATTAACCAAGAAATCATTACTGATATAAATTTGTTATAAAAGTATTACTGATTGCACTTTAAAAATTAGGTAACTATGTTATTAAAGGTAAAGTTTAAACAGTAATGATTTATTGGTTAATGTCAAGTTGTCATAACAAAGACATTTTGAATAATGTCAACTTTGTATTAAAAGTGTCATAATTTACCGAATGATGCTTTATGACAACAGTCATAAATATTCATGAAGGCTTATTGATGTTCATGACAGGTGTTATGTCATGTTTATGAAAGTGTCATGTCAGTCTTATTCACCCCCCTTCAAATAAAGTCTTACCAAACATACTTAGCTGTTGAGGGAATTATGGGTAACTGTATTGGAGTATTTCGGCTAACATTTAACATCTAACAGTGGTCAACACTTTAACACACTGACTTACCTTCTGGGTTTTGAAGTTGTTCCTTGAGTTCTTCCAGCATTTGATCAGCTTCAGGCAAGTCCATTTTATTTACCACCAGTAATGAAGGTTTTGACACGAGCTCCTCCTTGTACAACTCCAGCTCCTTCGGCGAGAGGTGATGGAGACACAGAAGGAGGTAAAATTAAGTTTAAGATGTTAGTAGTTCATACAAAAAGTTGCAGTCAAGGTTCCAACACAGATTTCGCACAAAAGTTTCAGATTTTAAAGACTGAAATCTCCAGTTCTCAACCTGGTTTGAAAACCTGTTTTTGAAAGTATAAATTCAACCAACCAAAGCAGGACGGACAGACGGACGGATGTGAAGGATACAGCTATTAGAGGATGGAATAGGGAATAAAGTTGGGAAACAAATACTGCTAAATATTAATCCAGATCTGGAAAAAAGATCTATTTCACAATCTCCACACAGTGGATGAACCCTGATGGGAAAAACGTTTTGGACCTGGCAACAGTAAGAGTAGGATTTTATAATAAAAATAAAACGCTTTGCAACATCAGACTCACCTTGGTGAGAAGCTGCACCGCTTCAAAGGCAGATCTACGGGGTGTTTTACTGGCCAGCTGGAAACCACCAACATCCACCTGCAAGAACACAGAGCATCTCACAGCAAACCCTGGCTGACTTCAGCTACTTACATTCTGACATGTTTACATATGTGGAACATTATTTCTGCTTCTACATACAACAAACAGCAGCTGCTTGGTCCTCTCTACGTGCTTTAGGAACTTGTGGCCCATGCCTCGGTTCAGGTGAGCCCCCTCGATGAGTCCCGGCAGATCCGCAATTGAGATCTGCCAAAACAAAAACAAATAATTAGGGAAACTTTGAAACACACATCAGGTATTTCTGATGGTCAGAGTTATAAAACCAGCCAAAGCAGAAGGGATGGTAAGCATTCACATACTTGCTTGTAATCTGGATATGCTACCTTGCCGATCTCAGGCCTCAAAGTTGTGACTGCAAGACAAATAATAAAGGACTTTAGAAATAAAAGAAAAATATGTGAGATGTTCTGAGCTTGAAGCTGTTTTATTCTTACAAGCGTAGCTGGCAATCTGAGGTGTGGCGTTTGACAGGGCTGTGAGGAGAGATGACTTTCCTGCATTTGGGAACCTGACGAGAATTTAGCAAGACATAGTCAGCATACATCCAGCATCAAAGTCTGTTTTGTTTCAATTTATTTTTAAGTCAAGCTACAACAAATTTGTATTTTGTATGATTTATTCCACTGGGATCTTAAGCAATAGAAAAAACAAGAACTAGATCATAATTGTAAAGTGGAAGCTGTCCCAATGTTTGAAGAAACAAACGGATAACAGAGGAATTGTCATGAATTTAGCTCCATACATCTGCAGCATGCACAGAACATTATCCTGAGGCATAATCACACCAGATGTTTTTATTGTGAATACATTGCAATGTAACAAAAAAGTTCAAAAACCCTTCTGTAAGGTAATATGTACTTGCTAATGTGGGTTTCTACTCTCACCCTACGAGGCCCAGGTCAGCGATGAGCTTCAGGTCCAGACGTATGTGTTTGACCTGGCCTTTCTTGGGCTCGAAGGAAGAGCAGGGTGTCCCTCCAGAACCTCCTTTAGCCACCAGCACCCGATCCCCCTCAGCATTCAGTTCGCCTTGTGAAAGAATTGATGAAAAAAAAAGTTTTGCCAAAAAAACATTTTACGGGAAATTAAATTATTGACATAAACGGACTTCTCACATACCAAGTATTCTGCCGTCATCAGAAGTGACAGTGATACCAATGGGTGCTAGGATTTCCTCATCCTTCCCTTTTTCTCCCTTCAGAGCTCGAACACTGACATAAGAAAATCAAACACCAACAAAAGCGTTCAGTGATGTCTGATAGATGGAACGCATATATGTAAGTAAGAATTGAATTTTAAAACAAGGTTGTGTTTGCAGACACCGACCTGCTGTTGGCTCCTGATCCCCCTACGAACCGTTTCAACGGGTATTTGTCCTTGATCCTCTTTAAAGTCATGTTCTGTGTCGCCACCACCCAAACGTTTCCTCCGTTTCCTCCATGTCCTCCAAGGCGAGGCAGAGCCATCCCGCCGGTGCCTCCACGTACGTACAGGCGGAGGTTGTCCACAAAGTTTCCATACTGTATGGAAGCGTTAAAAACACAAGTCAGATTTGATGGTGAGCTCACTGCTTTTAGGTAGTGTAACACATTTACACATGGTTTACACCTGCATTACCTAAAATAATTTTAAATCCACTTTTGGATCTTGAACTAAAGCACTTAAAAAAAATACTACTAGATATTACTGAACATTTTATAATCTAAACTGTAAAAAAATAAAAGAAAAAAAAAAGAAATATAAGATGTGTGCTCTAGTTCTTGATGTTAATCTCATCTTACAACTAAAACTGGCAGGTTCTCCTTTTTCCTCAGCTTATTGTATGACTTAGTTGTAATTATATAAATTCCAATATATTTTTGCTTTGATATGACCTAATAGACCAACACAAAGCAGCACATAGAAAAATGTTAAATGACAAAATCCAAGCCAAGTCAATAATGTGAAAATGTTCAAGAGCTGTGACTTATGCAGAAAAAAGAAAGGCACTGTAAAGGTGATTACTACACAATAATATATGATAATGGGCTGCTGTGATGCTGTATACTTTCATTTTGCATTTTTTTTTTTACATTTTGTAGCCCACATACTGTCCAAGAAAATAAAAACTGCAATTTAACCGCAAGAACTGGATAATCCTAAATTACAAAAGATTTTATCGTTTGAGTGACTTTTTTCCCCTTCATAACAAATACAATCAATTTAGTAAAATGTGATCAAACATTACTGTGATATATATTTTACTTTAATGCTGCAATAACACCATTTATGCACTGACTGCTAGCTTGACCGCTAATGTGAAATTGTTTAAAATCGCGCCGATAAGTCATGTAGATAACAAACAGATTGACGTATTTATTTACCTTGCGGAAACAAATTCTACTGATGTGGACCATTCTCAGAGACTTTTATGTCCGCTTTCCTCGTTTATCACCACCGCTAGCTATTAGCAGACATGTGTCTTTAGTGTATTGAAAACAACCGGAAGTGATAAATACTCCCTGCTGATTGGATGAAGAGATGAAGAGGCGGGACTTTGTGGTATAACTGGTTTTCCATTTGCTGCCGGGGATGCATGCGTCTCTATTATAGAGAAGACAAGACATTTTTTAATTATTCAGGTTATATACAGGAGCCATTTGATAATGAAACATTGGCGCCGTAGTTTTACCAACCTTTATGCATGTATTGTTTGTTTGGCTGAGGTCGCAGCTCTGAAACGAGATATGTTTAATATTTCTGGAGCCATAGTCGTAATTAGCCGACTGTTATAAAACAGTCACAGCACAATGATGCGGGGTTTATTGGAAAAAAAAATCTGATTAAATATTATGCTTCTCTGGTTTGTGTCAGTATACGGTAGGCACACGTTGTACTTTATAAGGCGATTTTATGAAATCGCAAGGTAATTTGGGCATATGCTGGTTCAAGTAGCACTATAGCGTCTGATAGTGCAAAATTAGTAATAAAAACAACCAAACAAACACACACAAAAAAGAATGCTTAAAAGTGGAAGGTAAAAGATGTGTACAGTAGGTTTAGGATTAACCTTGTAATATCAAAAAATCATTCTGAAATACCAGGAGTTCATCTTCTGACTTATAAACAGAGAACATTAAATATTTCTTAGGTGATTATTATTGTAAATATTCTTAGATCATATTGGCCGGTGAACAATATCAAAATATTTAATATACCTTTAAAATACATTCTGTTTGTGATTAAGCCAAATACATGTACAACTTTGAAAAAAAAATTGTTCTGATTTCTGCAACTAAACTGCAATTTTCAAGTTTTGCCACAGATTCTTAATCACAGTCTTAACTGACTTGATCGTTCTATATTACATATCACTAAATCTGTCTTTCTGGCTGTATGTTTAGTCATCTTGGTGAAAGATGAACTTATGCCCCAGTTTCAACCATTTCACATTCTGCCAAAAATTATTTTCCAGGATTTCCCTTTATTTAGCATAATGTTCCTATAACTCAAACCTTTTACTCAATTCCCGATGAAGAGAAATATCCCCACAGAATGATGCTGCCACTGTCACCGCTGCCATGAAGAAAATATGGCAGCACATTGGGCTTGACATGATTCCTTTTAAGGTTTTAGTTAATTATCTTCGGCTAAACACCAGAAAGATACAAATATATATATATATATCTTTGTCTTCTTCAGATGGGATGTAGTGAAATGTATTCTCATTGGGCTTCTGTACAATGACAACAAAGACTTTCTGATTCTGATTCTGACCAGAGGAATGTTTCAGACCACGAGCCTGTCATGATAAAGGACACTTCTATTTAAAAAGCATCGCTCTATAAATACCTAGGGATGCAGATGAACAGTGTGCTGTGTTGGAAAGCCCACTTTCTGTGCTTACAGCTGCAGCAGACGACTGGCGCTTTATGGGGTTGACGTTAACATACAGCTTGCTTCTTACCTCTACTTTTTTTTCTTTTTTTACCTTTTTACTTTGTAAATATTATATCCTGTGGGCTCACAACCTGGTTTGGCAACAACTCTTCAATGTAAGACCAAGCTTGCTCATGTGAAAATAATCAATTTGAAAGACCATAGAGACCGTATGTGAGCAAGACGATAAAAAGTTTTAAAGAGGAAACCTTATTTTTTTTACCTTCTTGTTGCGTTGATTATTTTGAGTATGTGTTTTATCTGTGTGTGTTTTGCTACTGTGTAGCAATTTATTTTGAAGACAAAAATATTAATCTATTCTATTCCAGAGGAAGTTGTTGCACTAGATCTTGGGGGTCCATCCATTTATGTGACTGGAGAGGTAATTGGGGAAGAGAAGGTGCTGGATGCTACCTCCAAAGGGCAAAAGACAGGGTACACACAGGTCGAGACAAATAGGATGTACAAACATTTACTCACACTTAAGGAAGATTTAGAGACTAATTACAATCATCTTTTTGAAATGTGGGAGAAAATCAACGCATGCACAGTGAGAACATGCAAACCCATGACCTTTTGCTGCAAGACAACAGTGTTGCTCCACTGTGCAGAGGTATTAGAGTAACACATTTCAGATTTACAGATATTTGTAGATTGATTAAAAAAAACAAAACATCCCATTCACAGCTATGAGCGTCTTTGTGTTGATGTATGAAAACCACAATGCAACATCGTGGTTGGTGGTTGTAACGTAGCATAACGCGAAAATGCTCAAGGGGAGTGATTACTTTTGCAACACTGTACACTGTAGAGTGTTTTGTAAGCAAAGGCTGCGCGGTGAGCAGCAGTGTCGGTGGCGCTGTGAAGATGCTGAGATGCTCTGATCTCGCTCCGTGAACGCGCTCACGCCGCGCACACCGAGATGCGCATGTGGCTGTGGAGGAGCAGACGCATCACCCGGTTTGCCTCTTTAACACTCCGCTGTCAGGACTCTGAGAAGATCTAACATCTAAGCTCAAACTTTCGGGCTGATCAGGCCTGCGCACGCCGGGTCTGGTCCGGATTTAACCGCACCGAGGTGAGCGTGTGTTACGCGTGCATGTATGATGACGAGAGAGAGATTTGGCTCATTATCTCATTCAAGAGACCCCAGACAGCAATAGATCCTCCCACCGGTCTGTGTCTATTTATACGGTTGGAAAGGGCTGCCGTGGGTCGTGATAACTGGACGCGACTGTGAGTGGGGACAGACTGATAAATCTCAGCACGGTAAGAGCTCCTGGTTCCGGGCAGAGAGTGGCGGATGGATGTGAGCTTGACCTAAATTATGCAATGATGATGGGAACGTGGCGGTTGCAGCATGTGCTCCTTGTTGGACCTGAAGCTGCACAGAGTCTGGAGGAACAGCAGGAGGTTTGAGCCTGATTTAGTGGGGATGCTGTGGACGATCTGCTGCATCACTCACTTCATCCGGTCGGGTGTGATGCAGCAACATCCACATTCAAACGCTCCGCTCCTGGTTTGGACTTGGTCGGATTTTGTTACTCATCCGCAAGCTGAGATGAAGCATTTTAAGGGCCTAATAGTAGAAATTTGATCTATAAAAATAAGAGGTTTTAATTTCGTAACTAAATAGTTGGTTTGACTAAAACACATGATCTAATTGCTCTTATACGTTGTTGTTTATACTCAAAGCATAGGACGTTTAATTTCACTAGCTTAGTTTTCTGAGAAACTACTCCAAAGTGAAAGTCAGATAACAACAGCATACAAAGCAAAATAGGCTGAAATTCACGCATTTTTCATCTCATTATGTCATACTCTGAAGCAAGAATCGGCCTTTTTCATTTTTTGTTTTTGTCACACGCACTTTTAAGTCATTCTTGCCTAATAAATGTATTATTGTTTTTACGCAAAATGCATGCAGGCCATATGTTTCAATGACAATAGACCGACTTGCTGCTAACATTTATATAGTGTCTTTTTGTGATGCAACATTTAGAAACACATGCACATGATGCATGGAAATCAGCTGTTGCATCATTTCCGGTTTATTTCAGGCAGAGGTATTTGATGCAACACCTGCTACTACTCAGACGGAGAAAGATAAGGCAGATAGTCTGTCCAAAAAATCTACATAAGTCTGCCTGTCTACCTGATTTCATTCCAGCTGCCAGTGAGATCACTAGATGCATCTGATATCTTCAGCACTGCAAGTATAAACAGATCAGCTTCTTGGTTCCTTTTTTTTTAAAAAAAAAAACACATTTCATCTGGTTTGGTTTATTTCTAACAAATATCTAAATGTTTCAGATTATCATGGAAATGTTTTAGAGTGATTACAAAAAGCCATTTTCAAATAATGGTTTTATTTCTTTAGGGAAAAATGCTAGTCTAACCATCCTGGTGTTTAAAAAGTAATTGTGCACAAACCGAACGACTCCCTTGGCAGCAGCTGCAATCAAGAGTTACTGACAACTGTTGCAGTGAAGGAAATCTGGTCTACTCTTCTTTGCAGAAGTGCTTTACTTCAGTTCAGACATGAGGATTTCTCAACATCCCTTTTAAGTTCACGACACAGAATCTTAACTTAATTCAAATTGAGACTTTGAAAAGGCCGTTTGAAAGCCTTCATCTTGTGTGTTTTTAGCCATTTAGAGGAGAACTTGATAGTGTGCTTTAGCACTTTCCACTGATGCATAAGTGAGTTTATAGTAATAAACTCACTTTTGAGTTTATGACCAGAGATTCTGGCCAGAGTTTCTCCTCTAGGATTTTATCCTGGAGAGTAAAAATAATGGCTTAATCAGTTACAGAAAGTCATCCAGGTCCCAAAGCAGTAAAGCAGCCCCACACCATCACACTTCCACCACCATGTTTTTCTGTTGGTGTTTTTATTTTCTTAGAAATTCTGTGTAATGGCACCCATACTTTACAAAATGCTCCACTTGGTCTCATTCACATAATTCCCTAAAGTCTTTGGAAATTATTAAAATGTTGTCTGCCAATCAGCTTATGTTTGTCACCTTGAATGTTTAAGATGATCATGGGTTTTTGTTGGGTTTGGTTTTAGTGTTTTGTACATTTTTGAGTTACATGTCTGTGTGTCCATTTTGAAATGTAAAAGACAATAAACAGATCTTTGGA
Organism: Poecilia latipinna; assembly: GCF_001443285.1. Lineage (NCBI taxonomy): Eukaryota > Metazoa > Chordata > Actinopteri > Cyprinodontiformes > Poeciliidae > Poecilia > Poecilia latipinna. Next base: position 57,757 of record NW_015113953.1, on the reverse strand, counting down.
AAAAAATAAGTTGTCTGCCAATATTAAGACCAGCCTTATTATTGAATCATGAACAGTAAACCTTAACTGAGGCAAGTGAATCTTAGTGCTTGAAATATTGTTTTGGCTTCTTTATTAAGTGACTTCTTGGTTCTACTGGTCTGGTAGTAATCATGTTTAGTTGTAGATGTAGTTAATTCATTATCTTTTCACATAGAGCTTGATTGGTTTGGATGTTTGTTAACCTAAAAATTGAAATCAACTTTTGAAAGCTGTATTTTATGTTTACTTTGATTATGTTTGCCTGATGTGAGCATTTATTCATGAAAGATGTACCTGACCAAAAAAAAAAGGTAAAAACCTTTACAGCCCTGCTGTTGATTTGAAATGTCCCAGATAATAAACAATCCCACTACCAAAAACCAGGAATCTCTCATAACCGTTATAAATGGTCGCAAGCAGCTGGTTGGTGTACAGGTCAGACAAGAGGAAGGAGGTAGAGAGAGGTGAACTGTTGGCCGCATGTAGACCTGGGTTTTCAGGTTGTAGGACATTACAGGTGATGTTTGGGTTGGTGTGAAAGTGGAGCAGGAGGGCAGTGTTTGTTTGCGGTGGTGGGTACATTTTTGGCGGGATTATCTTTCAGTGGTTCAGTCTGTCAGCATGCCAGGCCCACATTCTCACCCAGCAAAGACATAAACAGCCCGAGTGGGATTAGGGCCCAGTCGGACAAGTGATCAGGGGGGATTTGCTGCCCGTCGGGCACACAATGGCACTGTCTCGTAACACACAAACTCATATCGCGCATGCTCACAACAGACCCAGGCCCACATTAATCCCACGAGAACTCCCTTTTGTTTGGGGTGCAGTAGCGGGGTTAATAGAGGCTAGCCTCGCCACGGGCCATGACTGAAGAGACAGGGGGTGTGTGTGGACGTCAGTGAACACCAGGGAGAAAATCAGGGGGCACGTTGTGTTTTGGCGGGGTGTTTCCACGTGTCTAAAGTCCCAGACAGACGGGGTGGGTCACTGATGTGTGTGGAAGCATAATGCCACGGATGAATAAAGGTTTTTTTTTCTCTCCCTCGGTGTGTATGTCTGTGAGTCAGCTGGTGATGGTGGATGGGGACAGGATCTAAGATAACAACAACATTGTTAGACAAAAGCAGCAAGCCAGCTCAAACCTGTTGGAATAATCAGACCCAGTTGAGAGACAAAGCACGGATGAGACTGTGCCTTTATCGTTGAATGTTTGATGGATCTGTCCAGAAATATCTGGAACCTTTTTCATATCTTTGTTCTGTTTTCTCTCAGTGCCGGCTCTGGCCCAGGCTGCAGCCATGCCTCTTCTGGAAGAGAACACGCTGTCTCAAGAGCACCCACCTACCCTCCCCGTGGTCATCATAGGTAAATTATTGCTTACCTTAATCAGGTCAACCTTGTTCTTCCTCTTTTGGTCTTAATTGTATCAGCGTACTCACATTTTCCAACTATTTGTTTGCAGGTAATGGCCCATCAGGTATTTGTCTGTCCTACTTGTTAAGTGGATACAAGCCCTACCTGGACACCGCAACGGTTCACCCAAACCCGATTCTGTACAGGAAGCTGCAGGAGGCCACGCACCTCCCTATCACAGAACAGGTAGAAAAAAAACAACAACTCATGTTCACACACAAGGTGTTTCATACATGAAACTCAGATGTGTCAAAATACTTTGTTCTTTTTCCAGGATATGAAATACTTGAGCGAAGGTCTCGAGGGACGATCAAGGAATCCTGTGGCTGTGCTATTTGATACACTCCTTCACCCCAATGCTGACTTTGGCTATGAGTTCCCACCAGTCCTCAAGTGGAGGAGAGACAAGCATCAACAAATTCCACATCTTGTTTTGGGAAAGGGAACACCTGGGGGTGCCTGGCATGTAAGTTTATTCTACAAAAGCCTTCTAACGTATCTGGGTTTTGTGTCAACAGAGTATTTTGCTTTGACCACACGGTTGGTTGCCTCTCCTCAGGCAATGGAAGGCTCCATGTTGACTGTTAGTCTTGGCATCTGGATGGAGCTTCCTGGAGTCAACTACAGAGACATGACCAATGGGAAACGAAGGTAAAAAAGAGCCTCACACAGCATTGATGGGCCAAGCTTTAGTTTCACTGGGCACTCATGTTCTCACTGTCCACATTTTCTTCTTTAGAGATGTAACCAGTGACAGAGCCACCCCAGAGGAGATCTCATCCTATTACAAAGACTATGTGAAGCTAAAGGGTCTGCAGAAGAATTTTGTTGACAACACTTATGTGACCTCTGTTCAGAAACTTTGCCGAGGGCATGAGCAGGAAGGTCTGGAAAATGGGCAAGAAGATCAAAGGGTGGTTGATGGTGGGAATGGGCACTTTGAAGAGAATGGCAAGGAGTGTGAAAACAATGGAGGAGGAGGCACGCTCTGGGAGATCAGGGGTTACCGACAGGTACAGAGCGACACTCACGTCCCCTTCTCCCTGTTTGCTGAGAATGTCGTCCTGGCCACTGGCGCATCCGATTCTCCAGTCAGATTAGGTGTAGAGGGTGAAGATCTACCTTTTGTGTTCCACAGCATCTCAGACCTGGGCTTGGCTGTAAGCCAGGGAAAACTGGATGTGAACTCTGATCCAGTTCTAGTTGTAGGTGCTGGTCTAAGTGCCGCTGATGCAGTTCTATGTGCGCTCAACAGCAACATCAGAGTGCTGCATGTTTTCCGGAAGAACGTAGACAATCCAGACCTCATCTTTAAGCAGCTTCCCAAGACCCTGTACCCAGAATACCACAAAGTGTACAACATGATGTCTTCCCAGACCTGTACCAATGTGGCGTCCTTGTCCTCCTCTAACAGACCCCAGGCAGTTAGCATTGCCTCTTCAGTATGTGCCAAGATGTGCCCTAAACCTCAGCTTTCTGCAGGGAGCATTGCTGGAGGTTCTAGCATCAGTCTCTTCCCCGATTACACCAGTTTCCCCGAACACTGTGTGGTGTCGTTCCAGTCTGACATGAAGTGTCTGCTACAAGGGGATAACTCCCTAAAGGCCTTCAAGATCTCAATGGCCTTGGTGTTGATTGGGACAAACCCAAACCTGTTCTTCCTTAAAGGTCAGGGCCAGTACCTGGGACAAGATCCGACAAGGCCGATCTCCTGCAAGCAGAATCCCATCGACATCAACCCTTACACGTTTGAGTGCACCAAGGAGCCGGGGCTGTTTGCCATGGGTCCGCTGGTGGGAGACAACTTTGTTCGATTTCTGAAGGGTGGTGCTTTAGGCATCACCTCCTGTCTGCTGAAAAGACTCAAGAAGAGAGGAAAGCTCATCAGCAATGGAGGGAACAACTTCATTTAAAAATGATCAGGAAAACATAAATCTGCTCTTAGCGCACAGGTTTCAAGGAGGAAAAAAATTAGTAAAACAGAAGTTTTTCTATCTTTTTTTATCATTAATACAGCGTTTTGCCATCTAAGCTTATATGTTCATAAAGCCAAAAAGACGTTGGATGTACACAAGTTTCTAACGAAACAAAATACGACAGCTTTTAAGTCTTGTCTGACTTCATAAGAAGTCTCCATAGGTTCAGGATACTATGTGCCAATGGTTTATAGCTCATCTGTCATCTCATAACAGTATGGGACCTAGTTTTAATCAGGGTTATTTTTCCATTCACGGCGTGTCTTCAGGCAGTCTGCTAACATTAACATTAACATTCTAAGAAAGGACTTGAGATGAAATGTATCCTGACAGTCAGTACCTACAGACATATAATACATGGATGCTGCTACACTAACATATGTTCTCATTTCCAAAACATATCATGTCACAATCATGAGCTGTCTCTTCTCTATGACATAAACAATAGATAAATAACCTTTGATCCTAAAGATTAATGTCAAAATAAGGGTCTTGATGCCTCTGATTAATGAAACTGTTCTCTTTTATTTCAGTACATTCTCATTTTGGCCTCAGTTGTAGGTTATTTGCTGATATTACAACTTTCAATGCGTTCTATGCAAATACAGAGACATGCAAAACTATTCACAACCCTTGAACTTCATCACATCACATTTTGTTACACAACTTCAAACTTTAACGTGTTTTACTTGGATTCTATATGATAGATCAACATTGTTGTAAAGGAGGGGAAATTGATTCAAGGTTTGCAAAAACGTCCTAAAGTCAAACCCCTTTATTCAGATACTCATAAAAATGCCTTCAGAAATCACCAAGCTATGGAAAACCATAGATTGGTGATCTCAATGGAAATTTATATTTTCATTGAAGGCCTTTGAGGTTTGTTAGAGCACACTAGTGAATAAACATCATCGTGAAGCCCAAGCAACACAACAGATTAACACAGCCTTAGGGCGTTTTGAAAATCACTTTAAAATCAATGCATCATTTTCCTTCTATTTGACAGTCCTGCACTACTTTGTGTTGGTCTGTCACATAAAATCCAAATGAAATACACTCAAGTCTGTGGTTGTAATGTGGCAAAATGTAAAAAGTTTAGTTGGTATAAATGTGTTTTGGTAGGCTGGTGGGTTTATGATATCACTCACAAACCCACCATAAGATTTCCTTTTACCTTCCAAGTGCAAATCTGAAAAAAAAAACAGACATTAAAAGGTTACACTGGTGTTTATTGGCTGTAAGGTTTTAATCTTCGTTTAACAAGAATCCCTACATACAGATTGAAACATTAAACATAAGCTTGACTCTTCAACTTTAGCCTAAGAGATAAAATGTCTTGATCAACCAGTCTAGATGTTACAATTACAAAAAAAAAAAACTTTTTTAATGCTAACCTAAAACCACATTGAGAAAATCCCACTTTAAAAAAAAACCACAAAAAAAAAAACACTATCACATGCGCATTTAAACCATCCAGGATCAAAGTTCTCTTCAATTTAAGCAGTTTAGACCTCAGCCTCTAGTTTTATAATTTTTAATACAAATTACTTTATTATAACAGCTAAAGTCCATCATTTATTAGTATTGGACCATCATTGCAGTAAATAATAGCAGAATGTGAAAAAACGCAACTTATTTTTGTCTTAAATCCAACAAGAAATTTTTGTTACTCATTCTCCTCATAACTTTTGTTTATATATACTATAATTTTTTTCTAGTATCTAGTATTTCTAGTAATCTCAAAACAGAAACAAAGCATTTATTTCAGTAGCTCAATTTACAAAGTTTAAAAAGTAAAATTTGCCTAAGAGTGATACACTGAAAGTTTTTACCTGTGGTAGTTATGGCTAAAAGTTTATAAAATCACAACATTCAGTTCCTCAGAAAACTTGTGTAAAAAATATGTTATTAACACAGGTATACCACAAAACACCTCAACAGAGCAAACAGCCCAATTCCCTCCATGCTACGCTGCACTGATGCAGTAATTCATGCAAAAAGTATAGGGTGCATAAAAATGAAAATGAGTTTACATTTCCACATTAAAATATTATTTTTATTGGTTCTATACAATATTAAGATTTTCTGATAACACTTATCTCGGTTTTTAAACAGATATAGGCCACAATTATCAAAATTAACAGAAATAAATGCCTGAAATGTATCACTCTGAGTAATGAATCTATGATATAAATGAGTTTCACTGTTTCGAATTGATTTAGAAAAATAAATAGCAACTTTCTGGTGAAATATTGAGATTCACCTGCAGAAACTCCACTGTGCGTCTCTTCTGCTCTCCTCTGTGACCTTTTAAAGCTAACCTAGAGTCAATGTCTGCCTCTCACTCTGTCATTTCAGTTTCCTAAAGCAGTATTAAATAACCACTTTTGTAATCTATTTATTTTCTTCCACTAACATATTAATACTTAAGGTTTTTTTTTAATTTTTTGTAACCAAAACAGTTGCCTAATGCCAATGTTAGTTGTGTTAATTATTTTCAGCTAAGTTATATAACCTAATGCTTTCTTTTCTGCATTTTGTTTTAATATAAAATATTGAATGCATGTATGCTGGCATGAGCCACTGCCTGCAGCAGCTGCTGAGGAAAGTGAGCGGAGGGAAGAGGATGTAGCCGCACAGGGGCCGGCAGAGATATAAAAATATAAGAATACAGGCGAGACATGCTGCTTTTTGCATGATTTTTTTATTATTATTATTATTTTTTGTTAATACGTGAACTTGATATGGTAGCACAGATGTGCATGGATTCTGACAAGAAACTCAAGCTGCAAAACCTTAAATAATACATGAAGTAAGTTCTTTCTAGCTTCTAAGAAAGCCGATTTTTCCAACTCTCTTGGCCATGCTGTAGCCCGTCTGAGAAAGGAAAAGCTTTCGTTACTGTACACGTCATACCAAATGCTGGCCTATTTTTTAACTTTAACAAAGCACCTTCTCTCAAAATAAAGGCCAAGTGTACAGAAAAGTCAATCAATGTTTGGTTGGCAAGAAAACCTCTTATCTGAGCTGTTTCAGAAATGGAAAAGTGCCTGAAGGGTTGGCTCGCTTGAGATCTTTGAAGAAGAAAAAGGAAAATGTAACACTTGAGTTGTTTCTCAAGCCCCTGGTTCTCCTGAAGTCGGGAACTGAACCAGACTTTAAAGTTATCAAGAAGCTGCTGTCAGGATGTAGAATCTCTCAAATGAAGGATTTTTAATGTTTTGTATTGATTATTTTTTATTATTAACAAATAAAAATGTTGACAAAAACCTCTGAACGCGAACCTGCTTTGTTACATTGCTAGCTGTCAGTGACATCGTTAGAGACGCTTTGAAACAAGCAAGAAGAACAGAAAACATCTACAACATGGGACACCTTTTTACAAGTGTCCTTCTTAGACAAACTTTCACAAACTTGGAGTTTGAAACTCCCCCCGTTGGAAGGTGCGAGGATGGAGGCATTTCATCTTCTCTTGGTCAGTTTGGTGGGATTGTACCTAAAAAAAAAAAAAAAGAAAAAACAGGCATAAAAGAGGGCATCTCAAACATCTGTCCACGTCAGAATGGGCTTTTTACATTCCTCATGTATCACTGCTCAATGAGCTCAGAGGCATTCTGAAACAATAAAAAACAGCCCAAATGAAGCGTCATAAAACACGGATGATGTTTGAACAGCTCAGAGCAAACAAGCTTCCTATAAAGCAGCCTCTGGAAACTTGCTTGGAGTCCCTCTCTGAAGAAAAAAAAAAAGGGGGCCGGACTATTTTCTTAGCAGCAGAGTCGGCTTCCAGGTTATGTATGACTGGCCGAGCATGACTCCGTGATCAAACACCTCAGCACTGACACGCAGGCAAAAACATCAATCTCAGACCGTCTCTATTCTGCTTAGTCAAAGAAAACAAGGCAGGTTACATCACCGCTGTCGCCCTGGCAACCGCAGTGACGAGAGGATTGCTGGTTTCTGATTGGCTCGAGCTGAAGCTGCACTGGTCAAACAACCCTCTAATTATGAATTAAATGTTTGAAAAACATGATCATGATGACGGAGAGAAAAACCTATTTTTAAGAGCATTTATGTTTGAATTAGTTAATTGAACCAATACAGAAACCCCCCCGTCCCTTCTTGGCACCCGGGGTAAACGTGTGCAAAAGGCCTGAAAACATATTTTAGAGATTTTATTGCAGCAGCAAAACATCTCAGATTTGTAAAAGAAAATCCAACCTTTAATTTGAGTACAAATATTTCGTGCTGCTGTTAGTGCTTTGTCTTTGCTAAGAACATTTAGCACGGATGGAGAACGCAGAAACTTTGATCAGTCCTTGCTCCTGTCTTCATCCCACAGGTTTTCTATTGGATTAATGTCTGATGAATGACATCATCATGGAGGAAGGCCAATCGTGTCACTAGTGAACAATTTCTGTGCTGACACAGCAACACGTTTTGGATTTATTTTCGATTTTTTGGTAAAAGCCGCTACATTTGAAATGAAAAATTTCTAGTACTTCAAGGAGTTTATTGCTCTTTGCAGTCAAACAAGGCTTCAAAGGGCTGCTGCTTATAAACCTTACACTGTTATGCTTAGAAACCATGAGAGGATGAAGCTACATCTCAACATCTTCTAACAAGAACCAAGGTCCAGTTTCTCACCTGAACAGATCGTCTCCCATCGCTTCTTCCCTCTTGTTCTGACGCTCCCCCTGGAAGGACATAGTTTCAAATCAAAGGCCCTCCGTCACGGAAAAGACAGAAATATGATAATATAGTAATAACCCAATAGGAGGGATTTCAGTACCTCAGCTGCGCCTTTCAGCCATTCATCCAGATCTGAGTTCGTGCCCCTGTTGTGAACCAGCAGATCGGATCCTCCAATGATGTGCGAGAAGCCCTCCGCGCCAGGAAGGTGTTTCTGTCACACGATACAAAGTGGTACTCGGATTAAACAAACACTTAAAAATGACAGAAAAACATACATGAGATTGCTAAAATATACTTTTCAATACTTTTGAGCTCTGCTGTGTTAGTAGTCTGAATAAATATAATCTGATTTTCTTCCAAATCTGCCAATCTGCTTTTATTTAGCAAAAATAAACTGATTGTTGAGACTTTGGGAGAAATAATTTACAAACTCAGCTTTGATCGTATGATTTAGATAGTTGTCTGACCTTGCGGAAACATTTGAAGTTCTTGGCGTGTCCGTTGTTCTGAGGCTGTTTGGGTTTGGGTTTTGAAGGAGCAGTAACCGTGAGAGACCGAAACTCCACCATCAGCAACTTTTTGGGAAGATCTTCGTCGACCTTTGACTCCTGAAAATAGACAAAAAATAACTTAAAACTGATCTGATAAACATTTAAGTTAGTAAATGTCTGTGCAAAAATAAACTCAAAATGATTGTTAAAGTTTTTAATATGGTCAAATGTCACACTGTGGCTCACCTGTTGGAACATATTTGTGTATTTTAGCACAACTTATCTTATTTGACCCCTAATTTGCTTGTAAATGGCTAAATTTGCGAAAATCAATCATTTTCCCAGTCAGCAAACATATCAAGCTGAGCACTCTTCAGTGTGGATGCTGTTAGTAAGTGAAGACGACTCAAGTTTACAGATGATCAGGAATACCGATGTTTTGTTTTTTTCTTTCTTTTCTTTTTTGTAGAACTTCATTTCATTTCATTTCAACTTACTTTCACTTCTTCCTTGATCTGCACAGGCCTGACAGCAGCTCTGGTCTCTTCTGCTGGCTGGGGAATATCTACTTGAAGTAGCTCTACATCCTACAAGAACAGAGAAGGAAACACAAGTGGATATGCAGCTGCAAACTGAATCCAATATATTTCCGTATTTGCAGACTGAGTCACTTCAGAGGAAAACTGTCTTCACCTCAATAAAAGATGCATCATCATCTTCGAAAACCTTTTTCTCTTCAGTTGCAGTGGCAGCAGGCGTTTTAGGGGGTCTACTAGAGTCATGATTAGGTGAAATGTTGTTGTCTGTCTTATTGGAGACAACATGCCGGTCAGATTGTTCCCCGAGGTTCTGTTGGGAACGTTCCTTATCCAGACCCAAACCAGGCCTCTGACCTGCTCCTACCGTTTGCTCTTGGTAGACACGCTGCTTCTTAGCTGAAGACTCCACAGTGTGTGAACTCTGCATCTGTTTGGCCAAACCGCGGCGCACCGTTACTTCCTCTTTCTGGCCGTGACCACTTGGGGATTCATCGCCCAGGTAGTCCATGTCCTCGGACATAATGGACTCCAGTTCCTCCATCTTTATCACCTCCTCCTCCATCTCCTTCCTCTTTCTGCTCCGCGGTTCCTCTTCGAGACGTTCTGCCCTTCCAGAGAACAAATCGCTCGCGGATTCAAGAGGCGTCTCGGACACAGCAGAAGGTCCCTCGAGGGGAAGTGACGGCATTTTTTTAGAAACTCCAAGTGAGTTTGTGTCCTTCGACGAGGCGGATGACTCGGGAGCCGGCCGCTTCGGTGCCGACATGATATCAGAGGATTCTTCCTCTAAAGGTCTTCACGACACAGACAAGAAACAGAAAAATGGGTTAGATATAAGCTTTTAATATTTTAACAACCTATATAAATGAACAAATTAAAATGCTTTTTGTAACTAAAGCTTGCAGCCAATTTTTGAGCACAATCACCACAAATGAGTGCCCAGTTCTTGAAGCTTGTCGGTGAGAATAAAAATGAAAATGCTGCTCTGGGAGTAAAACTCTCACTCTTGAGATGCTGAAAGAAAAAATATCTAAATATTTCCTTGTAAATGCAAAAGAGTTTTTTTAGGAAGAACAAAAGATATCTACGCTGATTACTTTCTGAACTTGAACAGAAAATAACAGTGCATACAAAGAGGAAACGTAACGCACCATTCTCTTTGGCACCTATTACGTCGACTAAATAAATCTGCACCCTTTGCTGGCGCCAGTCAAAGGTATGTTTGCTCTAACTAAAATAGGCTGTTCTATGCAGCCCCTGGTTAAAAACCATGCTCTAAAGGCCCTTTAATATTTACAAAATATTTACAAGGTTGGTTGTATGTACATAGAAAATATAAGTGAGAAACTTGTATTATTGTTTTTGTAAATTGTTGATCCGAGTGATTATATACATGCGGGGAGCGGTTACTGTTGTGAGTAGCGTGAGAAAAAAATAAGAACAGAAAGCCGAAGCTTTTCTGGATAGGACTTGTGTTCTTACATAAATGTATTCTTGTTTGATCAATTATCTCATTAGTTTAAAGACTGTACTGAATTTCCTATCTATGAAGTAGTTTAGGTTAACGAGGGACAAGTGAACTCAACATAGAAAAAAAAAGAACGGAACAATGGGATGATGGGAAGAAGAAGGAAGAAGAACGCGGTAGACGACAAGGAGGAAGCTCATGGAGACCGATGCTAATGCGGGCAGAGGTCGAGGTGGGAGCAAGAACTGGACTGTTTTATGCACATTCTGCACAAGTAAACTTGCACCCGGTGGGTAGGAAACCTGGAGAAGAAGTGTTATGTAGTGAAGAACTGCGGAGGAGAACTGCGGCTGATCCGAGGTGGCTAGAGGAACGTGTCAACATGGCGACGCTAGCTTTAGAATGATTGAGGAGGAGTCCTGCAACTCGTGTGGCAGAGTTCTAACAGAAACTGGACTCGCAAAGCAACCTTGACGGAGAGGACGTCGGCTGAGCGAGCAGGTCTGAGTCAGTTTGCTTAAACGGGGAGAAGAGGATTGTCGTAGCCACATCGCACCCGAGCTTCATCAGGCCTGCAACGAAAACTTTAACCGGTACCGGACAGTGTGTGTGTGTGAGTGAGAGTATGGGCCCATGTGTGATATTGTGTTTAAAACTGTAAAGTCCGGTAAACGTATGGAGTTATGTTAGTGACAAAAGTTGAATTCTGGTTATATTGAAACAACAGTTCAAAAGAAAAGTTTTTTCATAAAAACAGTTTATTTTTCCAAGTTCTTATTAAAAGGAACTATTCAGTTAACTGGTTGTCTGGAGTTAATTATGTTACTTTAAATGAGTGTATGGCAATTGGACGCGTAAAAATTTACTCAACATAGGTAAACCTGCGTGGTATCTACCAGAACTTAACGAACCCAAATAGCCACCCCACCAGAGAGTTTAAGTTCTTGTCCCAGTTAATAGCGGACAGAGCAGTGGGGTGCTACATCTATATTTAACGTCTCTGTAAAAAAGGAAAAAAAAAAAAAATCAGCATGCTCTGCAGAGGGTTACCGTTTCTTGTTGACAGGCTGAAAGAAGTTGGTCAAAGTCGACTGTTTCTGCGGGGAGGTTTGTGGAGACGTTTTCTGTTTCTGAGAGGATTGTGTGTGAAGGATCGTCCTGCTGCCTCCATTGGTCTTGGGAGCAGACGGCGGGGGTCTAAAGTTGGTGTTCCCAAAACCTGGAACTATAAAAACCCTGGTTTTAGATCATAGTTGTTACAGGGAAGAAGCATCCTTTGTTTTCCCGCAGCAGGCAAATTCAGGTGAGTAAACTAAAGAAGGACTTTGACTTTTTCAATACAAATACAAAATATCAACATTTTCTATTGTGGTACTTCAAAATCTACAAACAAAAAAACCTAACCAGGCACAATAAATGCATGAAATAGATTTACTTACTATTTTTCTAGTAATAAGGTGAGAACGGAAAATAAAATGTAAGGAAAAAGGAGTTTCTCTTAATTAACTGATCAATAAAAAAATCTCCAATAGACTTTTCCATTGAGAAGGGCATAAATAATTTTTAATAAAATATAAACAGAAAATTCCTTTTAAAACAGTCACCAGTTTTACATCATTTTATCTTTTGTACAGTCCTTTTCTTGTTTCAGAAACAAACGTTTGGTTGAATTAAAGTTTTTAAAATCTAAATCTGCCAGGAGTCTGAATAGCTTTGACCATGCCTCTGAAAAGGCGTAGCTGAGAATCCTACATGACGTCACCTTTTGGTTTGGGGTCAGGTTTCCTCCTCTGTGAGTCTGTGCTGTCAGCCGCGCTGAAAGACGAGCTCATCGTGTCCTCCACTATCAACTCGCTGGTTGATTTCTGAACGGTTGCTTTGGCTCCGGGTAACTGAGCTGCTTTCTGCTTCTGCTCAGGAGTTTCCCCGACGGCTGCAGGTCCAGTCATATGACGAACCTCCATCCTGACAAACAAATAACAATGAACAGTCCAGAAAACGTATCTTGAACTGCAGCGCTGCACATAACTTCACAATGTGCAGTGCAAATAAATGCACTGATGCACATATAAGCTAGGCTGCATTATTCCAGGTGCAATGCATTCAACCTTTACTTGCTGATAATCTATGGATGGAGATCCTAATGATGGAGATGCTAACGTTTACAGAAAGTGTTGGGGAAATGGTAATGAAAAACAAAGTGTGTGAAAATGTGAGACACTCGTAATCAGTGTCATTATCCGCCAGCTGTACCGTCATGCTCTCCCAGCATTGTGCGCCTGCAGCTCGTACCTTTGTGACGTCTCCGTGTTGACAGCATAAGCGGTGATGTTCTGAGATGCTGCAGGTAGCACAGTTTCATCCACTGTCACGCTCTGTGACAGCGACGCACTGGGGATTCTGGGTTTTACTTTTTGTACAGGATCTAAAACACAAACCAATTGATCGCAGATAACATTACGTGCAGGAAAAACGAGGAAGAAATGTTAATTTTTTCCTTCATGATAACCCACCTGAGTCTACGATCAGGCAGGACGGATTGCAGTACTTGTCACAAGACGCGTAGATGGCAGCCAGGCCGATCTCCGACTCTGTGATGACTCGAAGGCCTTTTCTGCGTTCGTGGTCGAGGGAAAAACATTTCTACGTTTTTAGCTGTTAAAACGAACTTTACGCATCTTTCTTCAAGAACGAGTTGAAACCTGTGGGTGATGTTCTTCACAGCGTTTGCCCACTCTGTGGCTGAGGGAGGGAGCAGAGTTTGGGAGCTGCCAGTGGTAACCTCAACCACGCAGCTGTGAGGAGACTCCAGCAGGTCGCGGGGGAGGGAGCCCTCCTCCAGCAGCCGACTGCTGCCTCCGCCAAAACTCACCGCAGCGCCGAGCCGCTTCAGCTGCACACGGCGCAGGAGAGCAGCAAGTCAATATGAGTGATCATTAAAGCACCAGAAACATGCTGCAGACAGGAGCTTTGCTTTTTAAGAGGGTAACTATCCATATTTACGACTATAGAGCTTCTGAACTGAAGCTGAACAGACACAGTCATATGTGAAACAGTTTAAAATTTAATTTAGAAAGTAAAAAATAGCACCAGTGAACACTTTTTAAATGCTGGGATCTACCACAAAAGTTAAAACACAGGTTTTTTTTTTTTCCTGTTCTGACATTAGTCCACCTTCCTGGTAAAGATGCTTTACCAGACAGGAATCATCCAATTCAGCTCACCAGCGCCCTCTGCTGCAGAATTAAATATTACTGTTCTCCACTACAGGATCTAAGCCTTTTAAATCTCTCAAAATTTTTTCCCAAACAATAAACAACTAAATCGTAGTCATTTCCACAAATCCATGAACCTGCTCCGCAGGTCGACATCCACACCTCCAGCCCACCGTCAGGACAAACAGAGGAATGTCCGAGGGACACAAATTCAAAACTCACCAGAGATTTTAAAGAAAGGAAAAAAATATAGTGCATAAAGTAGACCATTTTCCTCATTTCTACTTCACAGTTTCAAGCTGCTACAATATAAAGAACAAGGGTGATGAGTGAGGTCCCCAAACAATCCAATGGTTACAAATTTAAGGCCTTCATTTGAATAATTTAGAGAACAAAACTCATTAGTCACCTCTATTTTTTTGTACTTTGCTTCTGCTGAGCCAGTCTTCTAAAAGTACTACTTTTTAAAGTAGTACTGACAAATCTACAACAAACTGCAAAGACAAAAAGCCAAATTACTTAAAATGTTACTTAAGCACCAAGACAGAGATTTGTGGAGATTTTAGTTGAAACATTGACAGTGATGATCAAGAGGAGGATCTTGTTACTCTGCAGGATCTTTTTGTTAAAGACATGACTTTTAAACACAATCTTTTCTACTTAACATTCAGAAAAGGTGTTAAAGTAGTTACGAAGCAAATATTTAACTAATAGACATCAAATCACATATCTTCAAGTTTTCTGAGAATTAGTTATGGTCTGCAAAGATCAGCAAAAGTGCATTGCGTCTAACAACAGCCTCATCATGTTTCTCCCAGCAGTAAATGCAGCTTATTTTGGTCGAGCATCGTGAAATACGTCTTTAACAAAAGAAGAAAACACAAACCTGTTTGGATGTGAGGAAAACGAAGGTCTTTCCAGTAAAAAGCTGTTTCCGAGCCGATGTCGTTGCAAGCTTAACGTCCTCTTTTCTCAAACTGGGCTCATCGATTTCAGGGACAAAACTTAAAAACCAAGAGCAGACAATATAACGCATCCAGGAGGTTACACTCAGTATGAGGCTCAGTAAGAAGGGGGATTTGCTGTTACCTCTGCGGTTTGGGAGGAGCTGATTTCTGCTGCACAGCTCTGCTCAGCTCTGAGAAATACTCCGGCTTCACGATGGGACGACCACACAGCAGAGCCGAGATCGTCTGAGTAAGTAAGGTGGGCACAGCATTAGCACACCAGCTGGACCAAGCATGCCAAACAGGGCGAGACAGACACTGGAACCGACCTTTATGGTGACCTTTACAGTTGGCATGGCCAGATGGGTGCAGTCCAGAGTCCAGCTGCTCACCAGCTTCCCACCCAGAGCTGAAAGGGCCTGAGAGAGCGACGTCTTCCCAGCGACGTCCAAACATGACGAGCACACCACTGGTTTCTCCAGGAACACCACGCTAAACTTACTGTGAAAAACACCAAAGGCCACGTTGTCCCCTGACGACAGCTCAACAGGCGCCGTCAGCTGCTGGCTGTTGACAAAGGTGCCGTATTTGGACGTGTCTTTCAGTGTCAGGGTCTAAAAGGCAAAAAAAAAAAAAAAAAAACAAACAAACAAAAAGAGAAAGTAGTGAGTGCAACCCTGTTTTCTAGTCAATTTCAGCACACGTGAATGCAAACCCACAATCTTAACAGTGAGATAAAAGTGTGAACGACGATAATGACGAGGAAAACAGAGGAAGAGCTAATATTTAGAAATAATGTTGATCAGGACGCTACTATTTTTTGTTCAGTTGAAAAGTGAATGTTTGGCAAAAACTTTCTATCTCAATAAATTAGAAAATTATTCAAATATTAGTTTGTAGCAGTAATTTAACAGACACAGATATATTTCCACCATTTAATTTGGTTAATTTTGATGATCGTGGCTCACAGCTAATGGAAACCTGAAATGTTGTTTCTCAGAAAATCTGGACATTAGAGAAATGATTTTGAATATATAAAGGTTTTGCTGTGGCCTAATTATGCAGTAGACTGCTGACATGGCAGCTGTTCAGCAGACAATCACCGACTCCCTACCCAGCAAGGTAAGCCATGG
The DNA here is from genome assembly GCF_001443285.1 of Poecilia latipinna. Lineage (NCBI taxonomy): Eukaryota > Metazoa > Chordata > Actinopteri > Cyprinodontiformes > Poeciliidae > Poecilia > Poecilia latipinna. Next base: position 41,859 of record NW_015113953.1, on the reverse strand, counting down.
AAAGCTATGCACAGAACGATGTATTTGTTGGAAAGTTAAGCAAAAGGAAAAAAATGTGCTAATCACACAGTCTGGAGAGAACTAACATGAAAAACCCATTTCATTAAGAGCTTGGTGGAGATTCATAAGGTCCAGACGGCAAGAGTCCCCATATTACGACGCATAGAGACCAACTACAATTTATGCGTTATCTCTTTTCAGCCACTTCTGAACTGGAGAAAATGTCAGAAAATCTTTGCTACACTACACGGACATGCTTCTAAGAAGGCTGACATTTTTGTCTTTTTAGCGCTAAAATTTTCTGAGAGAGAATTTTCATGTTTTCTTTCACTGTAAACCATAATAATGAAAATAACATAGAAATAAACACTTACAAATGTGTAAGCAATTATCTGTGGAATATGTGCCTTTAAAATTTAAATGAAATTACTGAAATAAATTAACTTATGAACTGATAGTCTTATTGTGATGCAAGTGCAAAAATATTGAAGCAGTTTGTGTTGCACTTTTAATAGACAACAGCTCCGCCTGCTGTGCAAATGTATAACAACAGGACAACGTTTCCAAAATGGATTTCACCACTTAATATCTCCATGTAATAATGCAAACATGTCCAAACAGAGAAAAAAAAATGTAAACATTGACTTATGATCCTTAATCTCATATGAATTCCTGTTTGAATCAGGATGCAGGATAAAAATCAACCCAGGAGGAAAACTAAGAGACTCTAGCTGCTGTTTGCATTGCTCCTCTTTATTGTTTCTAGAGAATAGTTTGAATAAATGTCTGGCTCGCTGCCATAATATTAGAGTCAAGACAGCTATCTTCCGGCTGAGCCCTGCAGCAACGGTTACAGCTAATTTATATTCAATGGGATGCTAAAACACAAAAAACCCACAATGTTTACGTGGGAAACTTTCAGGTAATGATAGGTTCAGCCTTAACGTTGAGGAATGAGACAAAGTTTACATGAAACGTCCTGAACGTCCAGCTGCACTAAAAAGAAATGAATTTTCTCTCACTTCTTCAGTATTTAAGAACATGTGAACATTAATTACGCCTGTAAGTCACTAAAAATCCAGTCTTTTGACTCCAAAATAACACTTTTTATTCTCTGCTTGCACAGTTTTACACCGGCAGTAAGTTTAGATCTGCAACGAGCTAATTAAATTAACTACTCACATCTTAAGCAATTGCATAGAAGCCATTAAGATTATTTTATTCACGGAGCTCTTTATTTCTCTCACCAGATCGGTCACAGTGAGCTGAGCATGAGACCTGCTGATGGACTGGTCACTGGCAAGAAGAATGTCACAGTTTTTCCGGCCAACCACGTACTCTTTACCAGGGAGGAGATAGAACGTCGCGCCTGCGAAGAAACAAACAGCAGCTTTAAACCTCATAAAAGTAAACCTAACATAACCCTACAAATATGTTCCAGTGATTCAACTGGTCAGTCGGCAAAACAATTAAATGTTCTGTTTGAAGAAGACTTAAAGTTAGCCCTGCTCAGCGTCAGTGAGGTGAAAGAAGCCATTTAGAAGGAAATTGTGTTTGCAGAGAGAGTGCAAAACCTGAAGTAACACGAAGGCTGAAGAGAGAACATGAAAGCTGCTCTGCTTTGTGCTTTAAGTTTTCAGAACCTGCTGGATCAAAGTCACTGAACTGTGTCACTTGGACATGCAGAGAGAGAGAGAGAGCAGAGAGGATTATCAAACAACTTTGCTGGGACAGGGACGGTGTCAGCTGATCACTAAACCTTTTTACCTCATCGTTGTACAGTGCAGCAGCTAATATCTGTAACAGAGCTGAACCTGTTTGCATTATATCACTGTTAAAGGAAATGTGGTTAATACTAACTTTCATGTTGTACTTTGTCCTTTACTCAGGGTTCTCGTTTTGGATAGACTACAGATAATGCGGTCACGTGACAGCCTTCTGTAGCTCACTTTTTACAGATCCTTTTTTATCTCGCTATTTTTATGACGACAAGTTAAAAATACGTGTTCTTAACCGGAAACATAAAAAAAGACACACCTTTTGTTAAATAAGACCAAACTTCTCTCGCTTTAGGTCAGTTAGAATGACCAAAATTACTTCTATTTACCAAATACAACAACAATGAGAGATCTTATGTTATCATATA
>NW_015113953.1:20728-35434 GCF_001443285.1 Poecilia latipinna | reverse complement strand
TCGGCCCGATTATGATCGGTGACCGATCGATCGGCACACCTCTATTATCATATACTATCTGTGTAGGTTGTTGTGTCCTTGGCAAAGACACTTAACCTGCTTTGCAAGCTGCTGGTGTTCAGTTGCATGGCAGCCTCACTTTTGTCAGTTTAGCTTTACGTCTTCACTTTGTTAAAGTGTAAATTAGTCTGTGAATGATTTAATGTAGTGTAAAACACTTCAGAGTCCTTGACTATGCATGTCCATTTGGAAAACCTGAACTTTAACTTCCTGTCTGATGTCTTTAGATGTTGTTTTAATGTTTCCACAATATGTTCTTTCTTCTTGATCCAATGAATTTTCTGAAGCGCACCAGTTCCTCCTGTGGCAGCTCCACAGCATGGCGCTGCCACAACCATACTTGGTGTTCTCAGGCCTACAAGCCCCCCCCCCCACTCCAAATGTAACAATGGTCATTACGGTGAAACACTTGTTTCATCACACCACACAGGACATGTAGCCAAAATTAAGGTCTTTGTCCCTGTGCGCATTTTCAGACTACAGTCTGGCTTTTTAATGTTTTTTTTTTGTTTTTTTTTTTTGAGTAATGGCTTCTTCCTTGCAAAATGGCTTTTCAGTCCATGTCAGTTCAACACATGTTGCACTGTGGGTAATATGTGTCTCTTTACTCCTGTCTATGTAAACTTCTGGATTTCACTGTGCATTTTTTATATTACTAAATTATTGGGTATTAAATAACATCCATGCTGCCATCAAAGCATGATTACTCTACTTCCAATCTGGAGCGAAGCCGAATAACACCTTTTTGTCTTTAAATGTTTCTGGGGTAAGGTCTTCAATTGGTAGCCATGACAAGAGTTAATGATGACAATCTATAAATGCTAAAATATAAGAGAATCTAAAAAAAATCCGCTCCAGAATGAAATGCACTTCATTATTTCTTATGATATCAAAATAGATAAATCAATTTTACAATTTAACATCAGTAATTTAATAAATACAGGCTCAGTCCACAGCTCAACACTGGAGTCAGACAACCAAACAAAAAATGTCCCCTAATATACTGTTGCACAAGAAAATCAAAAGATTAGACTGTGCAATATTTAGAAAAATACATTATGTCAAAACACTAAATGTTAAACTGTACAGTGGTTAATTCATATGTCAAATGCCAACGTGTGTGACAGCATAATTAGAGAACAAGCAAGAAAGCACGATGTACACTGCTCAAAAAAATAAAGGGAACACTCATATAACACATCCTAGATCTGAATGAATGAACTATTCTCATTGAATACTTTGTTCTGTACAAAGTTGAATGTGCTGACAACAAAATCACACAAAAATCATCAATGGAAATCAAATTTATTAACCAATGGAGGCCTGGATTTGGAGCCACACACAAAATAAAAGTGAAATGTTCCTTTTATGTTTTTGAGCAGTATATTTTGAAGAGCTGCCAAGAGAGATTTTTTATCTCAGTCTCCAAAAAAAGAGAAAATTTTACAAAATGGTAGCACGGTTCAATTTTGCAGAGCTATTTGTAATAAACCACAAGATTTCTGAAAGAAAACAACTTTAGACAGAATAAACTGAAGTGGAGAGATTTTATTTTAATGTAAAAGACTATCTTAAGAGAAAAAGAAAAACTGGATCTCAGGGTAAAGATCTGATAGGAACTCTGAATTAAGGCGGTGGAGTAATAATGATGTGGGCTTATTTTTCAACCACAGGACATCTTGACCTCTCCTCTGTATGCATACAGCAGGCTTTCTTCTGTGTGTCAGATGAAAACTACATGCTGTTCTTAGTTTTTCCACACAAAAATTTGCTGTTCCAGCTTAATCTCTGTTTAGTAAATAATAAATAACTTTAAACACTTATCTCAACTTTATAATTAGCTACACGAGATGAGTCATCTCGATCCAAAAGTTATTCGTAAACACACCCCATGTGTTTAAGACCTTTCCACTGCTCTGCACACTTCAGCATTTTGCAGTAAATGCCCCACCTTAAAGGGTTTTAACCAAAGTTGAACCCGTTAGCCCGCAGCTAGTTTTGAATAAAGTCGTTCAGGGATGAAGAAAGTTACCTCCGGGCTGCTGAGGAGTCAGTATCCACATGTTTAAGCCTTTTCGTCCCAGTTCATTAATTGTAACAAGCAAAAGGGGAGCAACAGTGGGACATTTTTAAGATAAACAAATCCTCTTCACGATGAACACACTCCCCGCCACTGCTGACGTCATAACTAAGCGCTGCTCTTTTTCAAAATAAAAGTCCAGGTTGAAACTCTGGGAAAGATAACTGAAAGGAAAAGTCGTGTGTTTATGTTCTCATTTGTGTTGTTTAAATGCATTAAATGAAACGTGTATGATTTGTTAAGTTAAATGCTTGTATTTTAGAAAATAAGAATAAAGGTAAAAAGTTTTGTAGTTATTTTTATTCAGTCAAATGTGTCACAGGACATACAATAATAAAACAAAAGGAATAAAAGCGTATTTCTAGAATATTATCTAAAATGTTTCAGTCATTATTTAGGTCAATCCCTAAATTACTTATCATAACAATTCATTATCATAACTTAATTCATCGTCAGAGTAATAATTTATGTGAATATGTAGTGTATAAAACAAACGAAAGTAAAAAAAAAAAATTAAATAAAGTAAAAGCATTCAGTTTTACTGAGCCGTATGCGTAAGACATATGCATAGGCCACTAATGTAAGTACAGAAGGAATGACAATTATTTTCTTAAAAGCGATACAAAAACTTGCAGGCTACTTTGATGAAAGAATAGATAAAATATCAATGGATTATGTTAACAGCTTAGAAGCCAATTAGTATTTATCTTGTTGACGTTTTTTTTCTTTAATGTGGTGGAGACTTACTAAAATAAAAAAATAATAAAATGTGGTTTAAATAAATGAATAAAAAATCTGTATGGTACAAACAAAAACAAACATGTTTTTTCTTTCATTGCTGTTTGGTCAGTCCTATTTGCCAAAGCGACATATGTGTCTTTTCTGTACCTGGTCTTAAAGTAGCATAATCAACACTACAACAATGTAAATAACAAAATAATGCAACTCTCAGTTTAAGTCAAATGGATAAATAATGGCAAGAACTATAACACATATGTATAAGCATTTAATTTATTAATAGCTCATATTTTAAATACTACTTTAAACAAAGTAATAAACTCTTTCATAGTCAGCAGATGCACAAAATAAAAATTGGTCACAATGTTAAAAAGGAGAATCACAATTGTGTTTTTTTTCCTTTGTTATCTCTCAACAAGCTTCACATATTTTTTTCTTTTGGCAGAATGGCTTAAATTAAAATAAAGGATCGTTGTCAGATTTCCATGGCTGCCCGGCTGTTCTGAGACGTCCTTGTCCCCAGAGACAAGGTAATTTGTGATTGACTCTCATCACAGCAACGCTGGTGCAAGAATCCGGTTTACGAATGACTTCGCACCATTCTGGGTAGTCAATGGGCTTGGTCGCACTGTAGGGAGGAAGAAGGGTAAATTAACGTAAGACATCAAGTGAAAATGTCAAGAAAAGGTTTATTTGAACTGCATATGACAACAAACTCACAGGTCACAACATCCCACTCCAAAAGGCTCCATGCAGACACACTGGTAGCAATCACTGGTTATCCAGCTCTCCCCAATGCCGTACACCTGACCCGTGTATTCACAGCTTGCTGATGAGGATAAGAGAGAGAAACGTTTACTTAAACAGAACCGTAAAAAATAATGTGCTAAGAATTTTACTTGAATGAATGACAAATAAACTGTCAGTCAGCAATCATTTTCAGATTTGAAAGTAAAGCTTCTCAAAACATTTTTAGTTGATCATGTGGTATAGAATGGCAGTAAAAATTTCATTTTTGAAGTTGAGCGTATCATTAAACAATAAGAATACAACATATAATACAATATTAAAAAGTATGCTTTCCAATGGATGCATTTATTAGCAAAAATGTTACTAAAATCTACCTTTAGTGTTGAAGAAGCATTCACCACTGTTATACACCGAGAAGCACGGCAGACTAACTCCCAGGAGCAACAGTGAAGCCAAAAGTACTTCCCTTGCGTTGGCCATTTCTGGGGAAAAGCTTTGCAAAGGTTAACGAGAAGAAAAAACAAACAAACACTGAAAGCACAAAGATCCAATCAAAGGTACAAACCTGGGTCAATTTTTCAGCACTCCTGATTAAATCTCCTCAGACCTTACAGTGTTGTGAGTCAGTTCTTCTCTTCCGTTTGCTCTCGTTGCAGTCACCGTCGCGATGCCTTCATGTTCCCTTCTCTAATTCTATTATTTTCTTTCTAAGCCTCCACACCTCCTCCTTGGTGCCCCAGATGAACCGATGCACTTTCTCCCTTTTGGTCTCAGATATTTATACTGCACCGCTTCAGACTCATCAACCCCCACTCATGTATTACCTTCTTCTATCTGCACACAAACACAGACGCATGAACACACAAGCATTATGTTCGTCATTGCTTCTCCCCTCCTGAGCATACAGTGTGCAGGCTTTCAGATAACGTTTGTCTCAATGGCTCCCATTTGACCCCATCTGTTGCAGCACTGTTCATGTCGTCCATAAGACAGTCAGCCTATCGCTGATTGTTCAAGCTAAGAAACTCCAATTATGTGTGCAGGAAGGTAAACAACAACCTTTGACCTCCCGCTCAAAGTAACATTTAAAAAAAAAGGCAAGTGTGTCTCTGATTGTTCAAATGCATCTTTGTAAAAGTTTGGATATTTTTTTTTTCTTTAACTACTTAATGAGAGATTTTATGCAGTTGGTTTGGTTAATAAATCCTTAATTAGCAAATGTGAGTCTCAAGATGGTTTCATCTGACAACATAGCTCTATAAATAGTCCTGTGCATCAGTGTGAGGTTTGTTTTGAGAAAAAGAAACACAGTGAGGGTTTCTTTGTTTATTTTAAGGTTATTTTTGGCTTTCTAACATTGGTAAAAACAAAATGGTGATGGTTGTGGGATAGTTTCTGCAGCAGGATGACTCACTGTAATTGATGGAACCTTGATTTCTGCTCTTCATTTGAAAATGCAGAATATTTGACCTTCAGTTTGTGACCAAAATCTCAAGTCACTTATGCAGTGATGCAGCAGAACAATGAAAGAACACCATCGTATCCATGTATAAGCATCCACAAAACAAAATGAGAGTCTTGGAGTGACCAAGTCTGAATTTAAATCTTATTTCTGCGACATGAACTTAAACAGTCTGTTTTTGCTGGAAAACTCTCCAGTGGCTCATTGGTCACAACTCAGTTTGAGTCTTTCTCTTGGAATTTGGACTGTTTTCCTGCGCGAATGCAATAATTTTATTTTGGATAACACAAAAAAAATCTAATTAATTGTTCTTCTACAGCTCTGGAAAAAATTAAGAGACCACTTAAAATGATCACTTGCTCTGACTTTACTTCTTATAGGTATATGTTTGAGTAAAACGAACATTGTTCTTTTACTCTATGAACTACTTAAAATATGTCTCTGAAATTCCAAGTAAAAAATTCATATTTATTTGCAGAAAATGAAAAATTGTCAAAATAGCAAAAAAGGTGCAATGCTTTCAGACCTCAAATAATACAAAGAAAATAGGTCCATATTCATTTAGAAACAACAATACTAATGTTTTAACTCAGGAAGAGTTCAGAAATCAATATCTGCTGGAATAGCCACGAGGTTTTCAATGGGGTTCACTGGAGCTGTATGTATGTGTGGGTGCTGTGATGCACCCACAAATAGTTTTTTTCAGTCTACTGTGGGTATTGTGTCAAAAACTAACAAACAAACAAAAAGCAAAAAAAAAAAACTTGCTGGCCTTTGATTGGACATGTGTACGACCAACTCATCTCTTTTTATAATAGGAGGCTTCATCTATCATTACTAGAGCCCAGTTTGAGTTTTCTATCTCAAATTGCAAATTGTTATTGTAAGGAGCTGGATACCTGTCCGTTGTGTATGTGCCCCTCAAAACTTTACCAGGATGGATGGATGGATGGATGGAAACGTCTTTATATTGGACTTCATATATTTTTCACTGACCACAATTTGCAACAAAACATCAACATGTAACTGAAAACTTTTATTTAAATAAATGCATTTAAAACATACAGTAACGGTGGGATTTATGAAAATAAAACAACAAACATGCAGGGAATCATGAAGCAAAGATCAGAGGGAGAGCTGACAGATCATATTGAAACACTGTTGTCAACCTGGTGTGATGCACAAAGGCTTTTTTACTTAGTTTTCTGCCCCTTTGTAATTTGATGCACCTAAATAAAATTCACCCAACATTTGTTTGGGATAGCAGCAAATACCATGTTGCCATAGATCATTTCTAAAAACATTGCTGTTCAGCGTCTCATTTAGTTAAAAATCATATTATTCCTAACATTATTTCCTTCAAGCTCAATAGGACGATATTAATAGTTCCCTTAAAAATGGACTCTTACATAATAAAATGCCCTTTGGAAAAAAATAATCTGAATTCGTTGGTAATTGTTCAGTTACAGCCAAAAGCCAAAAAGCATCTTATCATTACATAAGAGCAGCTGATGAAATGTTAAAATTAGTAACCGAAGCGTGCGGTTATCTTTTTAATTGAAGCGATACAACACGAGTCACGCATGTGACGACATTAACAAATCATTCGCCCTGCTTCCATTTAAGCCTTGCAGAGAATAAATGCAGAATTCACACAACAAACACACACACAAAAAGAACAGTTTTTAGAAGAATAGTCATGGGACCAAACAGTGAGTTTCCTGTCCATAACATGGGCTAAAAGGCCCGATTCTTGCCTGCAGTAGTAAGACAAAGACCATTATCTGGATGATTTGTTTATTCTTTATCTTAAGAACCAGGATCCCAGCTACAGCAGCTGTTTGCTCATGACAGAGGATCTTCCTGTTTACTTAGAAGATACAGTGCAGAGTTATAAACTAAATGTGAGTTTTGGAGGGTGTGTGTTTAAAAACAAGAACAGTGCAGCTTGAAAATTATCATTACTTTGTCTTCCATTCCTACCGTTGTTCGAAGCGTTGATGATTTACACAGACTCGGTCGGGGTAGGTCATGAATTTATTTCTAAAGCTTTGCTCTCATGATGATACAAACCACTGATGTAAAGTGTAGCATCCTTTTACCTGAGCAGCCTCTCTGCAGAAGATCAGACGTCAGTGCCAGACTCTGTAGGAATATGTCTGATATTTAGTTGATACGATGAAGCACAAGAACAACCGAATATCAAACATATCACACAGCCTCTGGCGAATTAGTGGTGGGGTCCAAGCAGACTGGTAAAACCTGTTGGGAACAAAAGAAAAAAAAGAAACTCTATGAAGAAAACAATTCAGAAATCCCTCCCCTTCCTAAAATATATCAACGACTGCCTGATAAAAGACCTGAACAACCAGTTCTGTAGGAAATGACACAGGATCAGCATTCGGGGCTCTGGGCCTCTGACACTGGGAGTCTGAGACCCTGCTGACATTTCAGATCATGGTGTGTTTGCTTCAGGCAGTGCAGGGTTGAATATCTCTCCTGCATCATGTAGAAAGACAAAATGATGATACTCACCTGCTTCGTTTATCCAAGGATGTTAGTATTGTCTCTTTTTGCTTAAATTCAACGGCTAAAAAGAAACATTTCAGTGACTTATAAAAAAAAAAATAATAATTTGATGGTTTGATTAAAAAAGTAAAAAAAGAAAAAGAAAAAGAAAAGTCTCTCAGTGATTTTGGAGTTTAAATGCTTTACATTGGAAGGGCAGCTTATATTTATACCCGTTGTTTGAGTTTAGGGGGTTGGACTCAATAATCAGTCTTTTGGGAACATAGAAACTCACACTGATGTAATTAGACATGTATTGATCAGCTGCTCTGGCCTGCAGCCTTTCCTCCACGCAATAGCCTGATCAATACATGTGATGTTCATCCTGCTGTGAACACGCTCACGCAGTACACACACACACACATACACACACACACACACACACACACACGCATGAAAGCATATGCAGAGTCAAATAACTTTCAGTTTTTGCCTGTAGGAAGGACAAATGTCAAGCATGATGGTCACTTGATTATATCCTTTGTCATAGGGATAAAACACTAAATGTAGGAAAAAATTAGACACATCCAGTTCAACCACCTCCCTTCAGAAATCAAATAAGTAGTAAATAAGATCCACCTGAGATTATAAATACAGTCCTTCTGTGAAGGCCTTAGAGGTTTGTTAGAGAACGTTAGTCAACAAATCTTCATGAATACAGCAGACAGGTCAGGGAGAGGATAGAGCAAACATGTGGAAGACAGGGCAGTGGTTAGACCAACTTTTCTTAAACAAACGAGAGCAGAACATGGTGGTAACAGGAAATCCTGGAACTAAACCAACTAAAAAAAACAGTTGAGACTGGGGTGGAAGATGAACAGCAGGATAGTAACCCTGAGCATAGAGCTGCATTGAATGGTTTATCTCAAAGTAGATTTAATGTGTCGAATGGCCCAGTCAAAGTACAGACCCAAATGCAATCAAGAATTTTAGCAACATCTAAAAGTGTATTCTCTCTACCCGATCTGATCAGGCTTGAGGCATTTTACAAAGAAGAACTGCCTAAAATGTCAATTTCTAGAAGTTCAAAGATGTGATAGATCCATCATTTATTATTTCAGTATCACTGCTCCCAACATGCAGGATACTAACCCTGAGCATAGAGCTGCATTGAATGGTTTATCTCAGAGTAGATTTAATGTGACAAATGGCCCAGTCAAAGTACAGACCCAAATGCAGTCAAGAATTTTAGCAACATATAAAAGTGGTAGCTATAAGTGTTAGTTAATTATTTTAGCACCAGACATCCAGGCTCTCTGCACCCTGTTATATTTGGTGACCCTTCCTTTAAAACAAATGTAAAATGTTTGAGAAGGCATTTGGAAAATTCAACATCAGAAAAAACAACTTTTTAAATAAAACTTAGTGAGATGAAAATTATGAAAATTATGATTTTTGTTTGTTTTTTTTAATGGTCGGACTCACTATCTGCAGTCTGTTTGCTATGAACCTAAAGGAAGATGAGAGTAGCGTTTAATTATGTTTTGTTTTGAGTTTTACTGTTATCACAACACTCACAAATATCGTATGCATCCCTATCATTGTGCAGCCGTATTTCCTGAGCGCAAATGTTCAGTACTTTGTGTTTGTCTACCAGACGTAATCACATTAAAATTTTTCTAGATTTGCACTTGTAAAGTCAAAAGCATTTAGAAAATAGCACAAAGTATGAACATAAGGAACTATATGTTATTTGTGTTCAAAAGAGATCTTTGACTTATACCCTGTTTTTAATGACTGTAATCAAAAGTTTCATAATGCATCAAAATTCAATTGTTTTAAATTATGTGTTAGTTGTTGTTTTTCATGCATTGTGCCACTTAAGCACAATTTACAACGTTTGGGATTTGCATCAGTCAGTATGAACTCAAAGGTTGCACTGTCCTCTGTTTTCAGGCTCTCGGATGTTGGGTTAAAAGCGATTGCAGGCAGGCATATGGTTGGACTCTCACGTGTGAAATCAACAACAACCAATAACAACACAGTACTTTCACCTCTACATACACTGCAGGTCATAACTGTGTTTGCAGTTAATAATTGATGCAATTCAAAAGCAATCGCCCTTGCAAACAAATAAGATGACTTGTAGTAATGCATTAATGGATTCTTCATCATTAAACTCCCTGAATACAGAATCAAGCAAATCAAGCAATTTTCTCCATTTCAAAATTTACAACTAATGTAGCAGAACATGTTTTCCATTTTTGTGTGTCAAAAAAAAAAAATAAATAAAATTTCTCATTCATGGACAACCCAGATGTCGGTCAGTCTACTGTTTCAGTCCCACTCTATCACCTCTGCATCCTCTCCTGCTATGACCTTGACAGCCTATTGGGGCGTGATGATGGCTCCGCGATCTCTGATCGCCTGTTGTGAGCCTGGGGGTGACAATTAGGCAATGCTCCATCCGCAACAGATGAAGGACAGTGTGAGAAATAATGGACAGTGCAGAAATCAACAAAATAGTGCATATCCTTTAAATGACAAGTACAATGCCTGGCAAAAGCATTAGCACACATTTTTGTCAATTTCAGATTGCAAATTTTAGTGAATTTAACTGGAACTTTGCAGGAGAGATTAACATAAAGTAGTGAATAATACTGAAATGTAAGAAAAGCAATACGTGGTTTTCAAAGCAGAGATTCAATTTTACACAGGGAAACTGTTTATATGAAGTCGATGGCTTAAAGATTTGGAGTGTAGATGAAAACCAAACATTTCATATGTTAATTTGTAGACACATTTTTAAAAAATTCAAAATGATTCACCTTGAGTTTGTTGATCAAAAGAAAAAGGAGTATGGATGTTTTTGTAAGACGCTCTTTTATTTATTTCAAGTTTAATATTTCAGACAATAACCATTTGTGAAATCTCTTTTCAAGACTTCAGAGGAAAATAAATGCAGACTTATTCCATGTTTTATTACAAAGTGACATGTGTTTAAACATCAGAAATGTTTAAAATTCAACATCTAGAGATTTTAAACTGATGATTTATTTGTAGAAGCAATGACAACACATTCCACATAAATGTTTTATTAACTTAATGTTTTTGTCAAGACAGACTGCTGTATACATTTTGGATTATTCTATGATACAAATTACTTTACTTAGTAAACATCAGCATAATAGAAATGTCTGTTTTCTCAAAGTGTAGGAAAAGTAATCACAGTAGAAACGAAAAGTCATATTTGATTACTTATTTTTGTGCAGTTTTCTAATAAACCTCATTCAAACACTTTTATTTCATCTGATTGTGATAAACAGAAATATCCTTTATTTTTCACAAAGTGGGAAAATTCAAGTACAACAGCTGCAAAGTGACTCAAAGATGAAAGAACTGAAATAAAAGTACTTTGTGAAACTGTTTTGTAGATTTATTTTGATATAAATTATTGATCTTCTTTAAAAAATTGTGTGAACGTGTGTCATGTTCACACAGACAGCAAAAAGAGAACATCTTATTAATTTATTCAAAGCTAACATCTAAATTGAGATAACCGTACTTTAAGATTAACCTGTACCCAAATTAACCTGCATTTAGTTATACTTTCAACAGAAAACACAAGGATCATAAGGAGTGGCAAACATTTCCAGCTACTCTTTCCCTCTGTTTCCCTCTCTGTTGTTGTCTCTCTCTCTCTACCTCTCTCTCTCTTACTCTCTTTCAGTCTCTTTGTGTGTTACATGCTCACCAGCACACAGGCCTGAGGCAGAGTCAAAGAGGAAGAGAGAGCCAGAAAAGGTTAACAGTGATTATTCAATACCCATCTCTATGTTTTGAAAATTGAAGGCAAAGGAGTTATCTAACAGAGAGAGGAATGAAAATCTGAAGCCATAGCTAAACGACGGAAACTTTAGGAGCTAAAGGCCAGCAGAGAAAGTACAACATAAGCCAGAATAGCATATCCACGCAAATAGTGACTGTGCAATGAATCAATGGAGTGCTGAAAACCAAGCACTGACATTTTCCCTTGTTCTTCTTTTACTGTCAGCAATATGTTTTGATGCCTGCCCTCTGAATTTACATAAAGTCAAATACCAGCTGCTAAAACAAATCAGCTCTTATGTGCATTTCTGTGTGTCTCTGTGCTCTAAATGACATGCAGAGAAATATTCTTCCTGCTTTCTGTGGTTGTGTACATGCATTAATCATTACCAACGTAGCACAGATTCAGGTTTAACAAGTATTTTACAGCCACCCATCTGTTCAACACACCCTGATTGAAGTGCATTGTGCAGTTACTGAATGTTGATGGCACAGCACCTGTACCATTCATTCGCCAGAGAAAAACACGCAAGGGTTCTCATGTTCTTCAATCATTGTGTCGCTTATCTTTTATTTTGAAACTGTTTACCGTAACTTTTGCTTGATTTCGGTATGGTTTGTTTACCATTCAGATCATGCTTAAGTGATTTGTGGTATCAAGATATCTCTTTTGTAAGTTCAAAGTTCATTTGAAGTCCAATAGCCTTTCAAAGCCTTGAGATGCCTCGCCCAAACAGGAATGTGTGGATAAGCTTGAAGGACAGCATCTTTTTCCGAACATGTCACAGTCAGTTAATAAGGATGACATTCCAGAAACTTCCAAAGTTTCATCTTAAACAACTTACTGAACCAACCAGACAGACACCAGCTGTTAGCCTAGCTGTTTTAGTGACTGAACTTGCCAATACTAAACCTGCTAGCTTTCACATATTCCCCTGTTTCTACGTATTGCGAATTGCTTGTTATGTATGAAAGTTTTTTATTTAATTATGTCATCATGTCATGCTAAGAAAAACATTGCCAGCCTTGCTACGTTGAGCAAACATTCTCCTTTCAAAAATGGCTAATAATTACTTTATTTTCACTTTATATATTGAGTTTATTTAAAGGAAATTTTACTTTAATACTTTTAAGACATAGTTTATGGGCTGATAATTACATAATTGAGCATTCACCCTCTTCATGGACTGTTGTAACTGTTAATTAGATCCACAGCGGTATGCTAACATCAAACTAGCAATCATATTAAAGTTCACTGAGATTCCTTTTCAAACAAGTTCTGTGAACAAAATGTTCTTATTATTCCACTGGTTACATATGCTTATTCAATGAGAACTTAGTTCCTCCAAATTGTTTTGTTTTTTTTGTTTCTGACCTTGCAAAGACATTGCTAGCCTACCAGACTAGTTTCCCAGGCCAAAATAGCTTATAAGTAATTTGTGAATTTCTGTAAAATAAATGTTTCAGACTAATCAAAGTAGTACTACACTTTAATAACATATCATGTCCATTCAGTAAATACAAAGTCATTTTAAAGTGTATTGTTTCATCATTCCATGCTAGCTAACACCAATCTAGCTTTGCTGAGCAGGTTTTCCTGAACAACACTAGCTGAAATTGTATTTTATCCTCAGTTTTTCTATTAATAGTTTATGAAAAGAACAGTTTTCTTTGTAATTTTACCATATATATTTTAATTATAGCAACTGGAAATGTCACAGTTAGTCTCAATTGATTATAACTGCTGCAGAGACAGCAGTGGCTATTATACTGGTTGGATTTCTTATGCGTTTTCAGGTTATTCCAGTTATTTATTTATACATACTAGTCCTTCAATAAGTTTTCTATCATCTAAAGTGTATTTTGTTTTATTACCTGTTATGTAAAGAAAAACATTATAGCTAAGGTGGTGCAAATCAAAATGAACTGAGACGTTTAAAAGCATGACATATTGTTTTATAAACTCTTTGGGGGAATTGTGAAAGCAGTTGTGTTGTATTTCACTTTATTTAGGGGCATCAGTGTAAACAAAGACACTAGATTTTCACATTTTTATTTGTGAAAAAAAAAGCTTGAAAACCATGCATCATTGTTCTCCATCTTCACAAATTTTAACTACATTGTATTGGTTCATGAAAAAAAATCCCAACAAAATACATTTACATCCTTAAGATACGAGACAAAATGTAAACAACAAAAAAAAAAGTTTAAGGTGGTGTGGCTAATCTAGCTGGACTAAGTCCAAGCACTTTACCAACATGTTCCAAAAAAAACAAAAAACTTGGCAATCCCAATCCCTCTGATAAATAATTTCTTTTCAGCTGTGCAGTCCAAGTTTATCTTATCAATACAGCAGATTTTTTTGGGAAAGTGCTTCACATCCGTTCATCCATCACCTGCTGGTCCATGCAGGATCACGGAGCAGCTGTTGTCGATCTGCTGCTCTCTTTGGCGGGGTTCACCCTGGACAAGTCGCCAGTCCATCAAATTTAAAAAAAACTATCATATTAAAGGATTAAAATACAACAAACCCAACAAATTTCACAAAATAAAACCTGCGTAAAACAAACCCTGCACCATGACATGTTTTTATTTTTCATTTAGTTACGAAAACAGGATCTTGAAAATTCTAATGAAGAGTCATATCTGAGGACCTACCTCTGCTACATGTAACATTTAATGTCTTGAGGAAATTCAGATGACACTTGGTAGGAAACCGGAACACATGGCTAATTAGGACATAGTATGTCGAGTAAGTGGTCGCAGAGATTGTCTTTGTCTCAGAACAAAAGCTAATGTTTAAGTTTACAGAATTTGTGTTTTTACTTAACGATTTAGGTGGGAGGGAACATAACACCATTAATCTATTTATTTTCAATTAGGTTGCTGTGGCTGATTTAATTCACTGTTTAAGTCTATGGACTGTTGCACTGACCGTTTTCAAACCAGAGTTTTAAAATTAAAGGTCAGTTTGCAGAAATGTCAAGTGACTGAAAACCAAATCCACATGTATGCCTTTTTCTTGGAAATGCTTCATGTCACCAGCAACATTGTATCCCAGCCGAAATAAAAGCCAGAATAGTTGTGTCCTTGTGAGCAGATCTGCTGAGCTTGAGATGTAGAGGAAAAAATGGTTGTTGTGCACATTTTTATATCAAGGCATCTGTCTTTATGTCCACTTATTTGGCAGAGTTCACCTATTGTTTGGGAGGCTCTTCCTTTTTCTCCTCTTGTTTGGGGGGCTCTTCCTTTTTCTCCTCTTGTTTGGGGGGCTCTTCCT
>NW_015113953.1:0-17280 GCF_001443285.1 Poecilia latipinna | reverse complement strand
GTTGTTTGGGGGGCTCTTCCTTTTTCTCCTCTTGTTTGGGGGGCTCTTCCTTTTTCTCCTCTTGTTTGGGGGGTTCTGCCTTTTTCTCCTCTTGTTTGGGAGGCTCTGCCTTTGGCTCTTCTTTAATGCCACACATAGTCCTTAAAGGAAAAAAAAATAAAAAGTAAAGTTATAAAATGTGATCAGTAGACTTATGCTGCAAATTCAACTGAAATAAAGATATGACATTACTTTATTTGGTCTGGGTACTCTTTCAAGAAGTTACACACTGGACTTTTTTCTGTCAGCTGCTTTTTCAGTCGATCTAGTTCTGCGTTCCACTCTGTCGTCTCCTTCTCAGTTTGAGCTGTGGAAGATATAAAAATAAAATTTTTCAGTATACTGCTAGTAAAAGAAAAAAAAAAGAGTTAGGAGGTTATGCATACAAAAGTGTGAACACTGTTTCCAACATTTTGAGAAATTAAGATTTGGTTACCTTTGAGGTTGCCCAAGTTTGTTTCCTCTGCTGCCTGCTGATCAGCACCAGATTTCTGCCAATGAACAAGAAAATGTAAACATATTGCTTGTAGTTTATCATTTGTTTCTATTGCCAAACCACAGTTTTGCTTCTGGGAACAGGGGCTGCCTTAAGTTGGAAAGTAAGAGAAAATCTGACATTGGAACTTGCAGAAAGAATACAAACCACTATAGCTAACATGGAGCAACAGGCAAACGTTTACTCCGGCTACCCACTGACCTGCTGTCAGTCACTCTGCAAGCAGAAGTCAAGCCTGATTTTCTGGTTTGTGCTGATCAAAGATTAAGCAAGACACTCGACATTCCTTTACACAAAGAAACGTGTTCTCAATGCTTTTGTCGGAGCAAAAAGAAACTTTGAGAGATAATCCAACAAGAAAATGAGTCATAGGCTCCCAACGGAGAGGTTTGAGTTTTCCAGACATATTTTTAAATGTCAAAAATTAAACAGAATTGCCTTCATTGCCCTATTAATATGTTGAGTATGCCCGTTTTCACAACATTCTGTTCAGTTTGACATTATATTAGGCAGGTAATATATTTGGCTCTTGGGTGGGGAGGAATAGATCTGATTCAGACATGTATGTCTAAACATACATGTCTTATTGTTAGACGTATGTCTAAAAATATTGAAAAGACCATATAGTAGAACATGACTCTTTTAATAGATAACTACAAATTTGTGTCAATAGTAATAGTTATACATCATATTGCCAATAGTCTCTTCAGATATGTGTTTTAGTTGGACGTGTCAGAAGTACATTGTATTAAATGATCACGCTGACTTTATTTAACCAACTATAATCACCTGGGAACCCTCGCAGCCAGTTAAATCTCCAGCAGCCTTCTCTGCTTTGGTCTGCGCAACCTTCACTGCCTCCTCCATGGCCTTCAGCTCGCCCTGGACCTTTTCCAGCTCGTTCTGCCTCTCGGCCTTCTCTTTCTGGTACCCCTGGAGGACATCGCTGGTCACCCGCAGCTTGATGTCCTGGAACCGGTTCCGCTTCTCTTCCTTATCATGGTCCCTTTTGCGGATCTTTAGTAATCCCACCAAAAGAACAGACGTCAGCAGCGCCACAGGGAGCATGAGATGCACCTTCATCCTGTGCAAGAACAGAACACTTTCTTGTTCGGTGTCCTTAAGAGGGGAGGTCAAGAGTTCTTCCTACAGGTGTCCGGGTTCTTCACTCTCCATGCGCCATCCGAAAGCTCCTCAAACCTGAACGTGAAAGCTCCGCGTCACCACGGTTACACCTCCTCTCTACGCATTGCGGGTAAATTGAAGCCAATCCTCAACTCACCTGAGCTTTCTTTGCTCACCTGCTTGGATCGGAGCTGGAAGCAGGAAGAAACGCCCCCTTCCCGCATCGCTTCTAAAACAGGAACAGGTTGCTGTACCTGTACGCGCGAAGTCCTTGTAACACGTCAGACCTGGCACCTTTTGTCTCGCCACTTAAAGGGATAGTTCAGAATTTCCACCGTAAGGTTTTGTTGAAAGTTTGCACGGGGTTATTATCTTACCTATACTTGTTGAAGTTCGCTACATTTCTGTTTACTGTAAATAAAGTTCAGTTGGACCCGAGTACTTCTACTATCTAAAGCAACTCTAATCTAAAACAAAAAGCAGGTGATATATTCAAAACCTATAAACCAGGGGTGTCACACTCCAGTCCTCAAGGGCCGCTGTCCTGCAGTGTTTAGATGTGCCACAGGTAAAAAACAGTGGAATGAAATGGCTTAATTACCTCCTCCCTGTGTAGATCGGTTCTCCTGAGCCTTGCTAATGACCTAATTATTCTTTTCAGGTGTGGTGCAGCAGAGGCACATCTAAAAGTTGCAGGACAGAGGCCCTTGAGGACTGGAGTTTGACACCCCTGCTATAAACCATTACATTTTGGGCGGTTATTTACAAATAAGTCAAAAAATTTAAATTAGAGGCTTTACGATCCACCATCCTGAGAAACATGCTGAACAGCATGTTATCAGAGTAACTATATGTGTATATAGTCAATATTCAAACTGTACCTTTTTGTTGTGACAAAACATGAAACATGAAGAAGAAGATGTACACAATCCATGGGCATATGTGTGCTGTTGTGAAACAGTCAAAAAATGTTGTTAAAGCAGTATTTTTGCATATGTGCAGGTGAAAATATTCTCAAAGGTGTCAAAATAAACCCAACATTCATGTAACAGTTATTTAAAAAACAAAAACGAACAACTGTTATTACACTTGACACTCCTACCACCAAGAAGTCACTGTAGTTTGGACACACTTGTCTTTGTACTTCTCACCTGGACACCATCTGAGACCAACATAAGTTTATGTGGTCTCATCAGACCACAGGACATGTTTCCAGTAATCCATGTGCTTAGTCTACTGGTACTCAGCAAACAGTTTGTGGGCTTTGTTTTGCATTTCCTATAGAGGAACTTTCCTCCTGGAAAGACAGCCATGCAGATGAACTTGAGGCAGCGAGCCGCGAAAGATCTGAGCTCTAACAACCTGATCATCTGCTTCCTTTCGACCTCTGCAGGACTGCTGGCAGCACTCATGCATCTATTTTCAAAAGACAAACTGGTGCGGAGCAAAGTCCCATAAAAAGATATGGGCTAACATTTTTTCAGAAATTTGATTGGTGTACTTGCTTTGGTGAGATATTATAAATGTTGATATATTTCAGTACAACATGCCTTCCTTACTTTTATTTGTTTTTGGGGTTTTTTGTACATCCTAAACTAGTTTAGCACTCTACACAAGAAATAACAAGCAAACATATATTATACTTATATATTCCTCCATGCATATGTATGTTTTTCTAGATTTGTGTGACACAAAGGCCATGGTCAATGGTCATGGGGCAGATTACAAGAGGACACTTTAAAATAAATAAAGCTGCATTTACTTAACACACCCCCAAGCAATTTTTTACACCGCTTTTGTGCCCAAAATGTCTCTGGCCAGAAATACTTTACTAGTTCCTTTCCCATGAGGATATTAGAATGCCTCACCCCTTGAATAAACAGACTAAGTTGTTTTTTTTTTTTTTGTTTTTTTTTGATGAAGCTGTTTTGGTCTTGGATGTATCTAACAAGCTAACCTGGATTTTTGAGGTTAAGAGAGTACGGTAATTTACTGGTGGTAAATACCTTAACAGAAAGTCACTTAAAAACTGAATTACCCCTTTACGAAATCTAATTGATTTGCCCGCTCATATTTTATAAAAAAAAAAATCAACTTAAAAGTTTTCTGAACTTTTAACAAATGCCACACAAAGATTTAAGTAATTTTCTTGCAAATGAACACATTTAATTATCCATTAACAGCATTATATTTAACAGTTAAACTATAATTATGTAGCCTATAAGGATTTTCTTTTTTTAATTCCAACATCAACAGGTTTTTGGAAAAATAAAAGTTCAAAGGCAATTTACATATATTTTTCTTTTCATTTTTAAAATCCTTTCTTAGTGCCAACGCATAAAGGTGTCACCAGGAAGCAGGTGAATCGACACGCCCAGCTTGCTCGGCAGGTAGAGCCGGTTACTACAACTTTGGCGTCGCTGATCTCGGGAAGAGAGCTGGAGACATTCTTCTAGGGATGAACAAGTGACTACCGGCAGGTTTTACCACAGCAGACGGCCCCAGTCAAAATCTACCATCGATCAAGTGAGAACAACAGAAAAAAAAAACACACAAAAAAACGATGAAGCTGGTGATTTTTTTTGTCGCCGTCAGCGTGGCGGTTATGGTAGCGATGATTTTCCAGACTCTGCGGCAGGAGCTGAGTCTGCGTAACCTGAGGGCCCGCATGGTGGAGAGCTCTGCGGAGGTGAAGAGGAGGGAAGACTCCATCATGGACATGAAAAGTAAAATCCAGGAGCTCAAATCCACAGTGGACAACGCCAACCTGAAGCTGGAGGACCTGAAGAAGGAGAAGACGGAGAAGGAGAAGGCGCTGCAGGAGGCTGAGAAAAGTCTGGAGACCTGCAACGCGGCGAAGGCAAGGCGCAAACACTCACATAAAGTTTTCAACGTTTCAGGTCCAAGCAGTGGCGGTTGCCCTATGATTTGTACCCCTTTTCTTAAATC
This sequence comes from Poecilia latipinna, assembly GCF_001443285.1. Taxonomy (NCBI): domain Eukaryota; kingdom Metazoa; phylum Chordata; class Actinopteri; order Cyprinodontiformes; family Poeciliidae; genus Poecilia; species Poecilia latipinna. Next base: position 12,671 of record NW_015113953.1, on the reverse strand, counting down.
TCAGTCTGATTAAAAGAATCTCTCAATCGAACCTAAAAAGGTGTACTTTCAGCATAAACGGTTTCTTTTACTTCTTATAAGGTGCAGAATACATGAGAATGCTTAATCATCCTGGAGAGACATCAAGGCAACTGAAAAGCTATTTAGCATGCAGCTGATAATTTTTCCCCCTATGTTTATGAATTTGAACATTAATTATGCACTAACAGCCAATTTGATTGAAATATGTTTAAAAAATACGAATATTAAATACACAGCAACTGAGACGGATGGAATGGGAATTCGAACCTGCAGCTCCCCAGTTACAGGATGAACTCCTACCACCCTTGCCAGTGTTGTCTCTATAATATATATTGTTTTGCACATGGCCTTTTTCTTTTCCACTCCTAACAAGTGCATTTATATTCATCATTTTAGGGAAACGCTGAAAAGAAGAAGACCGAGTTGGAAGAATCCATAAATAAGCTCAAAAGTAAGTCTAGACAGAAGAACACTGCCACTGAACTGTAGCAATATGTATGCAAATATGTTTCCTGGTGCAGTCCCATAAACCCACATGAAACTTCATTAGCTCTCTCTTCAAACGTCTTGTTTTGTAACATGGTATCATGTACTGAACTCTAATGGCGATGATATAGCAATCATTTAGACATGTTTCTAGGCATCAAATACAGAAATTCTCCAATTTATTATTATTTTTTCCAGCTGATCATGAAGCAGCCAAGAATAAGGCTGAAGAGGAGATTGGGAACTTGAAACAACAGATCTTGGACAGAGAAAAAGCAATTTGTGCCCATGCAGATATGACTAAGGAAGAAGCACGGTGAGTAAAGCAAAGAGCTACTGGTCATGGTGACATCAAAGCCTTTATTATGTCAGGTCCTGATTTCTGATTTTCTCTTTTTGTTTTTGTAGGAAACTGTGTGGAGAGTCCGCTCCACCACAATAAAATCAAATCCGAGTAAACTTGGTTGAACTTTTCCACGCAGGGTCAAACCTGAGAAGAACCATCTATAAGTTCTGTTGGCATCTTTTTTTTTGTTTGTTTGTCTTCTTATTTTTATATGTATTGTTGTCATGCACATTTAGCTGACCGATGGGAAAAGGGAAATAGTTTTTCACATTTTTATTTAAATTATGTTATGTGTTTGAAGTGATTGTTTCGGTTGAATATTGTTTGGCTTCTTGAATCTTTAAAATACTTTAAAACGTATTCTGTATTGTGGAATTCATTATTTACACTGCTAGACTCAAATAATTTTGTTATTATCTGAAACATCACTGTAGGCACAACAGTAAAATAGTTAAATAATGTGACAAGCCTTCAGCTGAGAGGTTTAGTCCTTTGACTCCCTCTAGTGGAGAATTTAAGGGTTTTTTTTTTCCATAGTGTCAATGGCAAAACCTTTTGTAATACTTTGGTTGTGCTTAGTAAATATTCATTGTAGAAAAATGTTTTAAAATGAGAAAAACAATCTGACACTTGAGGGATTTAAAGCAATGAAAACTTTGCACCATTTATTTTCTGGTTATGAGTTGGTTATTAAAGCTGGCAATTTTCAAAATTGTCTGCTAAAAGCTTTGTGGTTTCTGAATATGTTCAATTTTTAATATTTATTTTCTATGCAGTTGTGCTTAGTCTCTTTATTTTTGCCCATTTATTGTGTTTATATATATATATATTAGCTTCCCTAACCATGTTGCCTCTGCAGTCAGACATTTAGCATTTGTTTTATTTTTATCAGAATTTCAGAGAAAAAGTGTAAAAAAATAACAAGACTTGTTAAAACTTTCACAACTTTTTAAAAGAGAGGAGACAGTCATTTTCACATAGACCAATTTGTTTAAAATGGGGTTTATCCAAATAAAATGCCTATAAATTGTAAGTTTTGTTGGCTTTATCATTGTTGGTACAAAGAACATTTTTATTTTTTTTCCCCATACAGAAGGCACATTTACAGAAATGTATGGGGAATTAATACATTTACTATTGTGTTATAGTACATTTAAATTTGAGAAAAAAATATGTTCTATTGATATATGCGTACTTTGGAATACATTAAAGAAATTATTTAAATTTTTTTGGATTTTGGAACAAAGTTGTACACAAAATATATTTAAACATCTATCTATGCTTTCAATATTGACTTCATTGTCAACTTGGGTATATATCTACAACTTTTTGAAGTAAATTATTCAACAGTTAAATTTCCTCTCGGGCTAATAACATTTTTGAATTGAATATAATTTCATTTTCTGTATTCTATCTTCTAAGTTGAAATCTACATGCCAGTGACTAAAAATGGAAATTTATTTAATTTAAATTGTTTTTTTACTTCAGGTTAAACGGGCACATTTACGATATCTAACTCATTAATACTCATTGTCTATTTCACTACTCAATAGACATTGAGTCTATACATTACATTGATCAACTAAGTTATTTAGTCCTGCGTCTCTCATTTACATCACATTGTGAAATTGTAAGTACGTGTGACAGAGACTGGGCTTCAAGAAACTGGCCACCTCTCCAACAAATTTAGGAAACTAGTTTTTTCCGTCTTAGTGAGTCAAGAAAGTGAGCAAACAGCGTTAAATCCAACTCCCCGTTTGGCGGCTTATTAAACAGATCACTGGTTGCTATGACAAAGTAGGTGGTACAGGAAGCTCTGTTGATCCTTCAACCAATCCTGATGCAAATCTCAAAGCACGTGACATGACCCGGCAATTGCGTCACTGTTACCGGTGCCGGAAGTTGGCAGACACTGCGCGAATCATCGTGACACATGAAAGTCACCGGTAAAACAATAACAGTGTTAGCTATCCGAGCTAGTTGGCTTTAAAAATATATATAAACGAGTTTAATGAAGGAGTTTTTCAAGTTTTTATTGAAGTGGCAGTATTTTAGTCTCGATGTTAGCTATGACCGCGTTTTAAAGCCGTTTAGAAACAAACTCGCAGCCCTTAATTAGAGCAACCTTACAGTTACAGTAGCATCCCCTTCTTGAATACAAAACATAGGTGTTTTTTCTTTCTTAGATTTTTCTTCAGATTAGAAATGGCACGAAGCGTCGGTCGAATATTCAGCGGATTTCGGTGCTTCGGTTCTCTCCCATTCGGGAATCCACCACTGAAGACACAATGTTCTAGTGTTTTATTCAGGACCACCTCAGAGCGGACCTTGGTGGTAGGTACCATAATAAGCTGGTTATTTGTGCTGGATGACGCTGTGAACCTCATGCTATTCTCATTGGATCCTGGGCCTTCTGTTTAGTGTGACCGCACCATCCTCATATGAATGACAGACAACCAAAAAATTACTCAGGTACTCTGTCACAGGATGAGAACAATAATGTATTTTTAAACGAGATGGACATTTTAAAAAATGAATAAGTAAATTTGTGCTTCAGTGATGACCTAAGCTAGTTTAAAGCTACTTTTTTTTTGTCTTGCTTTGCAAAAGTATTCACATTTATTACGTTACAACCACAATGTATTTCATTGGGATATTTAGAAACTCTCGTTTTGAAGCAGAAGGAAGGCTTAACATGGTTTTGATCATGCCATGGATTCTGACCAGCTTCCTTGTTTCTGCTGTAAAAATACTATACACCTTGAGACTGCCACCACCACATTCCATGGTGGCAATAGTTCTCTCCCATGTTAACATAAGTAGTAGTTCTTCTTGCCACTTTTTCGTAAAGGACAGATTCGTGAAGTGTGTTACTAATAGTTGTCCTGTCAACAGATTCTTCCAGCTTAGCTGTAAATCTCTTCAGAGATAATATGTGTATTTTGGCTGCTTGTTTTGACTACTCTAGATTTACTTGAAGCTTTTAAAAAAAAAATGTAATTTGTTTTAATGTTCAGCATGCACTGCCAAAAATCTTTGCCCGAAAACCTCGAGACTTCAGCCTGCCCAACTCGTCATGGGGGAAAGAGATGATGCAGCTGTACAACCATTATAACAGGCTGAGTAAGGAGACGGCAGAAGGACAAGAGGACCATGGAGAGCGGTGGACAAGACTGCCAAGCTACAATCGGACTCTAAAGTATGCAACAGGTACAGGTGCAAACTGGGGGCTTTGTTTTGAGACAACTAAGCTAGAACTTGTTTGAAGAAAAAAAATGCCACAGAAATCCTGGCTTAAGTTTGCAGCTTTGTGAATTTTTCCAATTACATTTGCACCGTCTTTACATTTGTGAATTATGATTTAAAGCTGAGATTCTCATTTTAAGATCATACACTCAAACTAGTTGGTATTTTTTATTATAAATGTTTTGGTCTTCGAACAAACTTGGGTATGAAAACAGAATTTAAATCCTCAGAGTGTTTTGGATTGTTTAATTTGCCACCCATGACCACTGGTTCTCTTGAAAACTCTTCAAAAGGGGAAAGACAAGAGAACATGCTGTTCAAGTACTCAGATGTGTGTTTTTGTGACTTTGTTTATGTCAGAAAGTCAAGAATATGGCTACTCCCATAGACTTCACTGTACTTACAGTAAGAGCAACTATCAGCACAATACCTTTTGGGACTGTGGTTTATGAAGGATCGTAGACAATAGAGTGCCTCAAAATATCTGTATAAAGCAATGAAATGAATTCAAATTTTGTTGTAGTAACACATTCCCACACTATGACATTGTTTCTAAAAATACTTTTAATTTTAATATATTCAGTTTTTGAAGAAAGCCTAATAGGAAATTCAAAGTAAAATCAGTTTCATTCGAAAATACTTGATTAATCCCAGAGGGAAATTAAATGTTGTTGTTACTGTGGTTGTACATCCAGTCTGAATGAACACAGTCAGTCATGATTCGCTGTCATTTTCTTGATTTCATGAAGAATCCCTCTTTGCTCCGTCATCTCCTGTGGTTCCACCAGAACAGAACCAGCCTTCTTCAGGTTGTTGAGCCTTTTTAAGTCCCTAGGTTTGATGCTGCTGCCCCAACAGGTGATGGCAGAAGAGATTACACTCTCCGCAACAGACTTATAGAAGATTTGCATATCATCTTGCTGCAACCCTTGAAGGACCTTAGCTTCATCAAGAAGTACAGCCTGCTCTAGTCTGTCCCTTCTTGTAGTTTGTCTCGCTGCTTCATTTCCAGTCTAGTCTGTTGTCCATGTGAACACCGAGGTATTTATGCTCCTCCTCCACCTCCACTTCTTCCCCCATCATGTCTCCTGTTTTTCTTGAAATCTGTAATCAGCTCTTTTGTTTAGTTCACATTCAAGATAAGACGATTGNTCCACCATCCTGAGAAACATGCTGAACAGCATGTTATCAGAGTAACTATATGTGTATATAGTCAATATTCAAACTGTACCTTTTTGTTGTGACAAAACATGAAACATGAAGAAGAAGATGTACACAATCCATGGGCATATGTGTGCTGTTGTGAAACAGTCAAAAAATGTTGTTAAAGCAGTATTTTTGCATATGTGCAGGTGAAAATATTCTCAAAGGTGTCAAAATAAACCCAACATTCATGTAACAGTTATTTAAAAAACAAAAACGAACAACTGTTATTACACTTGACACTCCTACCACCAAGAAGTCACTGTAGTTTGGACACACTTGTCTTTGTACTTCTCACCTGGACACCATCTGAGACCAACATAAGTTTATGTGGTCTCATCAGACCACAGGACATGTTTCCAGTAATCCATGTGCTTAGTCTACTGGTACTCAGCAAACAGTTTGTGGGCTTTGTTTTGCATTTCCTATAGAGGAACTTTCCTCCTGGAAAGACAGCCATGCAGATGAACTTGAGGCAGCGAGCCGCGAAAGATCTGAGCTCTAACAACCTGATCATCTGCTTCCTTTCGACCTCTGCAGGACTGCTGGCAGCACTCATGCATCTATTTTCAAAAGACAAACTGGTGCGGAGCAAAGTCCCATAAAAAGATATGGGCTAACATTTTTTCAGAAATTTGATTGGTGTACTTGCTTTGGTGAGATATTATAAATGTTGATATATTTCAGTACAACATGCCTTCCTTACTTTTATTTGTTTTTGGGGTTTTTTGTACATCCTAAACTAGTTTAGCACTCTACACAAGAAATAACAAGCAAACATATATTATACTTATATATTCCTCCATGCATATGTATGTTTTTCTAGATTTGTGTGACACAAAGGCCATGGTCAATGGTCATGGGGCAGATTACAAGAGGACACTTTAAAATAAATAAAGCTGCATTTACTTAACACACCCCCAAGCAATTTTTTACACCGCTTTTGTGCCCAAAATGTCTCTGGCCAGAAATACTTTACTAGTTCCTTTCCCATGAGGATATTAGAATGCCTCACCCCTTGAATAAACAGACTAAGTTGTTTTTTTTTTTTTTGTTTTTTTTTGATGAAGCTGTTTTGGTCTTGGATGTATCTAACAAGCTAACCTGGATTTTTGAGGTTAAGAGAGTACGGTAATTTACTGGTGGTAAATACCTTAACAGAAAGTCACTTAAAAACTGAATTACCCCTTTACGAAATCTAATTGATTTGCCCGCTCATATTTTATAAAAAAAAAAATCAACTTAAAAGTTTTCTGAACTTTTAACAAATGCCACACAAAGATTTAAGTAATTTTCTTGCAAATGAACACATTTAATTATCCATTAACAGCATTATATTTAACAGTTAAACTATAATTATGTAGCCTATAAGGATTTTCTTTTTTTAATTCCAACATCAACAGGTTTTTGGAAAAATAAAAGTTCAAAGGCAATTTACATATATTTTTCTTTTCATTTTTAAAATCCTTTCTTAGTGCCAACGCATAAAGGTGTCACCAGGAAGCAGGTGAATCGACACGCCCAGCTTGCTCGGCAGGTAGAGCCGGTTACTACAACTTTGGCGTCGCTGATCTCGGGAAGAGAGCTGGAGACATTCTTCTAGGGATGAACAAGTGACTACCGGCAGGTTTTACCACAGCAGACGGCCCCAGTCAAAATCTACCATCGATCAAGTGAGAACAACAGAAAAAAAAAACACACAAAAAAACGATGAAGCTGGTGATTTTTTTTGTCGCCGTCAGCGTGGCGGTTATGGTAGCGATGATTTTCCAGACTCTGCGGCAGGAGCTGAGTCTGCGTAACCTGAGGGCCCGCATGGTGGAGAGCTCTGCGGAGGTGAAGAGGAGGGAAGACTCCATCATGGACATGAAAAGTAAAATCCAGGAGCTCAAATCCACAGTGGACAACGCCAACCTGAAGCTGGAGGACCTGAAGAAGGAGAAGACGGAGAAGGAGAAGGCGCTGCAGGAGGCTGAGAAAAGTCTGGAGACCTGCAACGCGGCGAAGGCAAGGCGCAAACACTCACATAAAGTTTTCAACGTTTCAGGTCCAAGCAGTGGCGGTTGCCCTATGATTTGTACCCCTTTTCTTAAATCTCAGTCTGATTAAAAGAATCTCTCAATCGAACCTAAAAAGGTGTACTTTCAGCATAAACGGTTTCTTTTACTTCTTATAAGGTGCAGAATACATGAGAATGCTTAATCATCCTGGAGAGACATCAAGGCAACTGAAAAGCTATTTAGCATGCAGCTGATAATTTTTCCCCCTATGTTTATGAATTTGAACATTAATTATGCACTAACAGCCAATTTGATTGAAATATGTTTAAAAAATACGAATATTAAATACACAGCAACTGAGACGGATGGAATGGGAATTCGAACCTGCAGCTCCCCAGTTACAGGATGAACTCCTACCACCCTTGCCAGTGTTGTCTCTATAATATATATTGTTTTGCACATGGCCTTTTTCTTTTCCACTCCTAACAAGTGCATTTATATTCATCATTTTAGGGAAACGCTGAAAAGAAGAAGACCGAGTTGGAAGAATCCATAAATAAGCTCAAAAGTAAGTCTAGACAGAAGAACACTGCCACTGAACTGTAGCAATATGTATGCAAATATGTTTCCTGGTGCAGTCCCATAAACCCACATGAAACTTCATTAGCTCTCTCTTCAAACGTCTTGTTTTGTAACATGGTATCATGTACTGAACTCTAATGGCGATGATATAGCAATCATTTAGACATGTTTCTAGGCATCAAATACAGAAATTCTCCAATTTATTATTATTTTTTCCAGCTGATCATGAAGCAGCCAAGAATAAGGCTGAAGAGGAGATTGGGAACTTGAAACAACAGATCTTGGACAGAGAAAAAGCAATTTGTGCCCATGCAGATATGACTAAGGAAGAAGCACGGTGAGTAAAGCAAAGAGCTACTGGTCATGGTGACATCAAAGCCTTTATTATGTCAGGTCCTGATTTCTGATTTTCTCTTTTTGTTTTTGTAGGAAACTGTGTGGAGAGTCCGCTCCACCACAATAAAATCAAATCCGAGTAAACTTGGTTGAACTTTTCCACGCAGGGTCAAACCTGAGAAGAACCATCTATAAGTTCTGTTGGCATCTTTTTTTTTGTTTGTTTGTCTTCTTATTTTTATATGTATTGTTGTCATGCACATTTAGCTGACCTATGGGAAAAGGGAAATAGTTTTTCACATTTTTATTTAAATTTTGTTCTGTTTTTGAAGTGATTGTTTCGGTTGAATATTGTTTGGCTTCTTGAATCTTTACTTTAAAACGTATTCTGTATTGTGGAATTCATTATTTACACTGCTAGACTCAAATAATTTTGTTATTATCTGAAACATCACTGTAGGCACAACAGTAAAATAGTTAAATAATGTGACAAGCCTTCAGCTGAGAGGTTTAGTCCTTTGACTCCCTCTAGTGGAGAATTTAAGGGTTTTTTTTTTCCATAGTGTCAATGGCAAAACCTTTTGTAATACTTTGGTTGTGCTTAGTAAATATTCATTGTAGAAAAATGTTTTAAAATGAGAAAAACAATCTGACACTTGAGGGATTTAAAGCAATGAAAACTTTGCACCATTTATTTTCTGGTTATGAGTTGGTTATTAAAGCTGGCAATTTTCAAAATTGTCTGCTAAAAGCTTTGTGGTTTCTGAATATGTTCAATTTTTAATATTTATTTTCTATGCAGTTGTGCTTAGTCTCTTTATTTTTGCCCATTTATTGTGTTTATATATATATATATTAGCTTCCCTAACCATGTTGCCTCTGCAGTCAGACATTTAGCATTTGTTTTATTTTTATCAGAATTTCAGAGAAAAAGTGTAAAAAAATAACAAGACTTGTTAAAACTTTCACAACTTTTTAAAAGAGAGGAGACAGTCATTTTCACATAGACCAATTTGTTTAAAATGGGGTTTATCCAAATAAAATGCCTATAAATTGTAAGTTTTGTTGGCTTTATCATTGTTGGTACAAAGAACATTTTTATTTTTTTTCCCCATACAGAAGGCACATTTACAGAAATGTATGGGGAATTAATACATTTACTATTGTGTTATAGTACATTTAAATTTGAGAAAAAAATATGTTCTATTGATATATGCGTACTTTGGAATACATTAAAGAAATTATTTAAATTTTTTTGGATTTTGGAACAAAGTTGTACACAAAATATATTTAAACATCTATCTATGCTTTCAATATTGACTTCATTGTCAACTTGGGTATATATCTACAACTTTTTGAAGTAAATTATTCAACAGTTAAATTTCCTCTCGGGCTAATAACATTTTTGAATTGAATATAATTTCATTTTCTGTATTCTATCTTCTAAGTTGAAATCTACATGCCAGTGACTAAAAATGGAAATTTATTTAATTTAAATTGTTTTTTTACTTCAGGTTAAACGGGCACATTTACGATATCTAACTCATTAATACTCATTGTCTATTTCACTACTCAATAGACATTGAGTCTATACATTACATTGATCAACTAAGTTATTTAGTCCTGCGTCTCTCATTTACATCACATTGTGAAATTGTAAGTACGTGTGACAGAGACTGGGCTTCAAGAAACTGGCCACCTCTCCAACAAATTTAGGAAACTAGTTTTTTCCGTCTTAGTGAGTCAAGAAAGTGAGCAAACAGCGTTAAATCCAACTCCCCGTTTGGCGGCTTATTAAACAGATCACTGGTTGCTATGACAAAGTAGGTGGTACAGGAAGCTCTGTTGATCCTTCAACCAATCCTGATGCAAATCTCAAAGCACGTGACATGACCCGGCAATTGCGTCACTGTTACCGGTGCCGGAAGTTGGCAGACACTGCGCGAATCATCGTGACACATGAAAGTCACCGGTAAAACAATAACAGTGTTAGCTATCCGAGCTAGTTGGCTTTAAAAATATATATAAACGAGTTTAATGAAGGAGTTTTTCAAGTTTTTATTGAAGTGGCAGTATTTTAGTCTCGATGTTAGCTATGACCGCGTTTTAAAGCCGTTTAGAAACAAACTCGCAGCCCTTAATTAGAGCAACCTTACAGTTACAGTAGCATCCCCTTCTTGAATACAAAACATAGGTGTTTTTTCTTTCTTAGATTTTTCTTCAGATTAGAAATGGCACGAAGCGTCGGTCGAATATTCAGCGGATTTCGGTGCTTCGGTTCTCTCCCATTCGGGAATCCACCACTGAAGACACAATGTTCTAGTGTTTTATTCAGGACCACCTCAGAGCGGACCTTGGTGGTAGGTACCATAATAAGCTGGTTATTTGTGCTGGATGACGCTGTGAACCTCATGCTATTCTCATTGGATCCTGGGCCTTCTGTTTAGTGTGACCGCACCATCCTCATATGAATGACAGACAACCAAAAAATTACTCAGGTACTCTGTCACAGGATGAGAACAATAATGTATTTTTAAACGAGATGGACATTTTAAAAAATGAATAAGTAAATTTGTGCTTCAGTGATGACCTAAGCTAGTTTAAAGCTACTTTTTTTTTGTCTTGCTTTGCAAAAGTATTCACATTTATTACGTTACAACCACAATGTATTTCATTGGGATATTTAGAAACTCTCGTTTTGAAGCAGAAGGAAGGCTTAACATGGTTTTGATCATGCCATGGATTCTGACCAGCTTCCTTGTTTCTGCTGTAAAAATACTATACACCTTGAGACTGCCACCACCACATTCCATGGTGGCAATAGTTCTCTCCCATGTTAACATAAGTAGTAGTTCTTCTTGCCACTTTTTCGTAAAGGACAGATTCGTGAAGTGTGTTACTAATAGTTGTCCTGTCAACAGATTCTTCCAGCTTAGCTGTAAATCTCTTCAGAGATAATATGTGTATTTTGGCTGCTTGTTTTGACTACTCTAGATTTACTTGAAGCTTTTAAAAAAAAAATGTAATTTGTTTTAATGTTCAGCATGCACTGCCAAAAATCTTTGCCCGAAAACCTCGAGACTTCAGCCTGCCCAACTCGTCATGGGGGAAAGAGATGATGCAGCTGTACAACCATTATAACAGGCTGAGTAAGGAGACGGCAGAAGGACAAGAGGACCATGGAGAGCGGTGGACAAGACTGCCAAGCTACAATCGGACTCTAAAGTATGCAACAGGTACAGGTGCAAACTGGGGGCTTTGTTTTGAGACAACTAAGCTAGAACTTGTTTGAAGAAAAAAAATGCCACAGAAATCCTGGCTTAAGTTTGCAGCTTTGTGAATTTTTCCAATTACATTTGCACCGTCTTTACATTTGTGAATTATGATTTAAAGCTGAGATTCTCATTTTAAGATCATACACTCAAACTAGTTGGTATTTTTTATTATAAATGTTTTGGTCTTCGAACAAACTTGGGTATGAAAACAGAATTTAAATCCTCAGAGTGTTTTGGATTGTTTAATTTGCCACCCATGACCACTGGTTCTCTTGAAAACTCTTCAAAAGGGGAAAGACAAGAGAACATGCTGTTCAAGTACTCAGATGTGTGTTTTTGTGACTTTGTTTATGTCAGAAAGTCAAGAATATGGCTACTCCCATAGACTTCACTGTACTTACAGTAAGAGCAACTATCAGCACAATACCTTTTGGGACTGTGGTTTATGAAGGATCGTAGACAATAGAGTGCCTCAAAATATCTGTATAAAGCAATGAAATGAATTCAAATTTTGTTGTAGTAACACATTCCCACACTATGACATTGTTTCTAAAAATACTTTTAATTTTAATATATTCAGTTTTTGAAGAAAGCCTAATAGGAAATTCAAAGTAAAATCAGTTTCATTCGAAAATACTTGATTAATCCCAGAGGGAAATTAAATGTTGTTGTTACTGTGGTTGTACATCCAGTCTGAATGAACACAGTCAGTCATGATTCGCTGTCATTTTCTTGATTTCATGAAGAATCCCTCTTTGCTCCGTCATCTCCTGTGGTTCCACCAGAACAGAACCAGCCTTCTTCAGGTTGTTGAGCCTTTTTAAGTCCCTAGGTTTGATGCTGCTGCCCCAACAGGTGATGGCAGAAGAGATTACACTCTCCGCAACAGACTTATAGAAGATTTGCATATCATCTTGCTGCAACCCTTGAAGGACCTTAGCTTCATCAAGAAGTACAGCCTGCTCTAGTCTGTCCCTTCTTGTAGTTTGTCTCGCTGCTTCATTTCCAGTCTAGTCTGTTGTCCATGTGAACACCGAGGTATTTATGCTCCTCCTCCACCTCCACTTCTTCCCCCATCATGTCTCCTGTTTTTCTTGAAATCTGTAATCAGCTCTTTTGTTTAGTTCACATTCAAGATAAGACGATTGGGTAACACTTTATTTGAAGGGGGTTGAA
>NW_015113952.1:162116-181333 GCF_001443285.1 Poecilia latipinna | reverse complement strand
TTTTTATTGTACAGACTAGTTTTCGGTTCACAGCTCAGGGTCTGTGGAGCACATTGGCACAGATGAATGAGGAAGTAACACTTGAACATCAGATTACACCCGGTCCCTCTACCTAACACACACAAGCCTTCGTCAAAACTGATATGCAAGACATTTCACATCCTATGGTCTCTCCAGGATATCCTACGATCTATCTGCTGCTCACAAACATTCCCTCAGGATGAGTCTTTCAACTTCAAAAGAAGAGTTAAATCACATGAACCCTTTAAAATGGCATGTTGACCAGAACCACGGCTCTTTCAAAGAGGGAATAACTGACGGCTGAACCAACCAGAAATGCAAACGTTTCTGTTAGATGAAAGCAGATTTGTACATTTAAAATAAAAAAATACAAAGAATAAAACAAGCGAGGCATTAAGAAGCGGTGAGGAGCTGCATGTGGTTTTCCTCCAAGCGTTTGTCTTAGTGTTCACTGGAATCAGTGTTTGCTTCTGTTGGGAGGAAAGCACGTTCTCACTCACACGGCTCCTAAACGCCACACTTTCACAAGTCATTACTGAGCCATGGTTCGAGCATAAAGACAAACATTTACTATGAATTTTAGACATTTCCCCTCAGGAGACAGGCTTTAGATATGGCATGTAGAAAACAAAGCTGTAAAGAAGGAAAGATTTCTTGTTGGACGACTGAATAGACAATCTGTGGAACGCATGGATGGTTGGATGAAGAGATATCTGATAAGATTGGCTCATGGATAGAGAAATTGATGGATTATTTGTAGGGTTGATAAACTGGATGAATGGATGGCCAGATTGGTTTATTAATAAATGGGTTAAAGGATGAATTGTTTGATTGACAGACGGGCGGCTACTGGAGATCGGCCAGTTGATGAATTGGTTTATAAATGGATGAATGGACTGAAGGACAAATCAGTTGTTTAGAAGAATGGACAAGTGGACAGATGCACTGGCAGATGGACATATAGATGCATGGATTGACAGGATGATTCATGGACGACAGATTAATGGACAGACTGATGGATGAATACAACATTCCATTTACTTACACACATACATACACATTTTCCATGTTACCAATAAATCAGGGAAAAATAGGTAGAGAAATATGTTATTTTTCTGAATTTATCCATACCTGGAAAACAACTAAATCAAATTCCAGACTGTAGGATCAATGTGGGGAGTTTGTATAAAATAAAAGAGAGAAAAAAAAAAACATTTCTATTCTTCTTGGCTAATTTCACCCTCCATTTTGAACGGCATACTAAGGCAAAACGGAGACAGCAGTGCCTCGTTGCAAACCCTCCTCTGTCCAGCCCACAAGCTTCAAAAGTTTAGAATCACAGACAGGCACCTGAGACAGCTGATGGGTCCAACTCACACAAGATCTGGGTTTTGTTTCAAGGTTCTTGAATGCAAAAATGGATAACGAGAAACCTCCATCACAAAAATCTGTACTACTGCTTGTGAGTGCGCTTCTAGCTCTCTATTATTAGGTGTACGTTCTTCACTAGTTAGACTAAAAGGTTTATGATACGATTTTGGTGAGAAACAAAATGCTAAAGTTTAAATGTTTGTGTCCTTTTTCTTTTTTGTAGCAGGCTTGCTATGGCACTGGTGTGATTTTGAAGTGGCTAACATATTTTCTGCTGCTTTTCTCACACCTTGATGATAAAAAGAAGTTCAATCCTTCATTCAGGAGGGAAACAAATACTAAACTGACACGGCAAGCTCTGACATCTTTTTCCCGGTTTTTTCAGGCTGCTACAATCCTTCACAGTCCCAACAAGAAGCTCCTGTAGACTCTGGTCAGACAAACTCAACTTTTTTTTTTTTTTTGTCCTTGGGCAGTGTTGTGTCGGGATTGCAGGGAGAAACCAGCTTCTGCTTGTATTTTTGTTGCCATCAAAATGTATATAAATAACCGAACCTAATGCTGAAGGAAAGACGAATCTTCTGCAGATCACGTGAGGTAAGGCTATTACGACCTCCGTTCACCAGTCGAGCTGCAGCCGATTTGGGTGGAATGGATGCGGTTGTCCCGATATTCAGCATTCGATGATCTGAAACCACCAATCCAAAAGAGCGGAGGCCAAACCGAAGCCTCGGAACGTTTCCTTCCCCGCCTACTGTAGCCTGAACTTCAACAGTTTCTACTTTGCAGTTAAAGCTTGGTCCAGACAAAAAGAAACAAAAGAAAAAAAAAAAAAGAAAAAGAAAAAGAAAAAATATTGGATTGAAGCTCCTCCTGAAATCTCAATCTCTTGATTCCCTTCCAAAACAAAATGAAAATTTTGACTCAACTAATGCCAAAATAAAAAACCTAAATATGCCAATAATAATAATAATAATAAAAAATGTAGCCAGGCTAAATTTTGACTCGCAACTGAGTGAAAAGGCTTACTGTCATTTTTCTTTAATTAAAGTTCGCTAATAATATTTCTGGCATTCTGCGGTTATGTCTATCGTAAAACAAAAGAGGAAAAGCAACAAAAATACCTCGATAGGCAAATGAACTACAAAAATATATACATACACACATTATATATGCATATATGATGCATATATACACACATAATGCTATACATATATACTGCCTTTATATATACATTTACATATTACACACTGATACTAATTTTGTTTTGTACTCGTGGCCACAAATGCACTTTAATGCCCTTAAAAAGAAAAAGAGGAAATCAAAATTATCTTTCAGTTATTTCCATTAGAAATAATTTCATGGTTTCAATTTGACGACTTTTTATAAAGAGGTTTTTGTGGCTTTGTGACAGCTCTGCTGAGGGAAAAAAAAAAAAAAACTGAAAAAGGTTGAGAAAGTCTTCAGCTTGGAGGAGTGAGAAGGGCTTCAGAAATGCACTCCCTCAAGTCCAGCCCAGCGGGTGAGTCGGGGGGCTGCAGACCCAAGGTGACGGGCAGTGATCGAGTACATCAGGCGAGACGCTGAGTTTAGTTCCAGATCCGGAGGAAACTGTCCCAGGATCCGGTGGCCACGGCCATGCCGTCAGAGGTCACTCCTAAGCAGCTCACACGATTGTCGTGGCCGGCGAGGACGCCTGCAGGAGAAGGAAGACGAAGCAGAGCCGCAGGCCGGTCACACAATCTGTACGTACAGAGGCTCGCAAGGGTTTTCATGCGTCCTAAACTCTGTCTGTTTTCATCACACAGAAGTTGGAAACAAAGCGTATTACTGGGATTTTATGTGACTGATCAACACAAAGTAAAGCGAACTGAAGTGGAAGGAAAAAGCTTCTTTTACAGATTTCCCTAAATAAAGTCCATTTCAACGAGTTGAGTACATATTATGTGGCTCTACACAGCTAATGCAGTCAAACATATTAATCAAACAAAGTATAGCAACAGCAATAAGTTTACAGAAATAACAGAAAAATTGTAACGTACCAGAAAAAATAGAGGCTGCTTATAGATATTATGGACTCCAGTTTCTGGAAGTTTCTCCAAGATATGTCCGTCTTTAACTTAAGTTTTTGGATGTGTTTCCTTGCGGTGAACTGAACTTTTTTGCAATATACTGCTTTTACCTTTGTTCCACATTAAAAATACTTTTTCAGTCAGTGATCCATAAACAGAATACAGTGCATGTCAATTCAAAGCGCAGACAGCTGACCAATAAAGTCTTTGGAATCCAGTTTGGAATTCAAAATAAATAAAAAAAAAAAATCACATAACAGACTTTAAATCATTTTCTCTTTCTCACAGATTTGATTTTAAGTTACTGCCAACTTATAGAGCTCTTTTTTTTTTTTTCAAACTGAATTCTTGCTTCGTATTTCGCCAGATACATAGGGTGAAATAAGAGCAGAAACAAAAACTTTTACCTGGTTACCTAAAAAGAAGCGCATTTACAATTAAAGACAGATTTTGCTCGACATTACGTGGTGGGAGCTGAAGCCTGGTCATTTGTCTCATACCTGCTCGGTCCCCTTTCAGAGTGTCCCACACGTTGCAGTTGAAGTCGTCGTAGCCGGCTAACAGCAGACGGCCGCTCTTGGAGAAGGCCACAGAGGTGATGCCGCAGATGATGTTGTCGTGGCTGTAGGTCATCAGCTCCTGGTCGGCACGTAGGTCAAACAGCCTGCAGGTGGCGTCGTCCGAGCCTGTGCCGAACGCATTACCGTTGGGGAAAAACTGCAGAAAGAAAAAGTAGAAACAACTGCTAAACCTTTTACTGTTCAGACAGTGAACAGTTAAAGGTTTGGGGTTCTTTTGTCCAACAGAAAGTGCAATCCTCCAAACTTGAGTTTGTTCGTCTGTGGCAAAAGTTACAGAACTCACGCAGACGGCGTTGATGTCAGACACGTGGCCGGTGAAAGACTGCCTGCACATCCCGTCACGGATGTCCCACAGCTTGGAGGTGGCGTCACAGGCGCCGGACACAAAAGTCCGGAAGTCAGGGCTAAGAGACAGGCTCATCACGTCGCCTGTGTGGCCGGTGAAGGAGGTGGCCTGCTGGCCCGTCTCTATGTCCCATAATGCACTTTAAAACAGAAAAAAAAAAAAGAGTAAAAAAAAAAGTTCTATTAGTGACCCAAACAGTGTTTTTTGTTTTACTCTGAAAGAGACAAACCCAATGAAACCAAAATATACCAGCACTAAATACATGTACAGAGTACAGTGGTTTAAAAATGTAAATCGTGAAGTATCCTCTGTCAGCACTCAATGGGCTGCAGTGTTTTGAGTGTGGGGTCTGCTCACCAGGTGGTGTCTCCGGAGCTCGTTAATATCTGGGTGTCGTCCAAGAAGCGACAACAAGACAAATAACCTGAACATAAGCAGAGAACCTATATTAGAACAGAACTCATTTTTCCTAATATTCTGCCCTGAAAACTCAATGTAAAATAAGTTTTACTGCCATTGTAACCAGGGGAGACAATACAAAGTGTGGCCACGTGGAAAAAAATAAAATAAAATAAAAAATAAAAAAATCCCCCATACCTGTGTGTCCAGGTAGCTCTCGGGTGACCCGCACGTTGCCCTCACGGGTCTTCAGACTGTATATAGAGCAGATGTTGTCCAGGCCTCCGCAGGCCACATAGTTCCCAGAGGGGGCGTAGGCGCACGTCATCACCCATGAAGAACGCAGTGGGATAGCATGCATCTAAATTCAAACAAGAGTGAGCGACAGAAAACTGCACATTTCATACAAAACTTAGGGTCCAAAGAAAGGCTTGTGTCTGTTATACAAACTGCTTCGCACTCATTGCAACACCACCACCACAACCTAGACCACTAAACCTGCTTTCTAAATGATGTAGCAGCTTCATCGACGGTAAATGAAAATCAGGTTTTGTTGCACTTGCATAATTTCACTACATTGCTTCTAATTAACTTACTATGACTAAACACACTTATTGCAACAAATCATCACAAGACACTTCAGATTTTAGTGTAAATAATTTCAACTGTCAGCCATTATTAATCCTACACACCTTGTTTGTTGTGTAGCTGTCCCAGATGATCAGCTTTCCATCTTGCGAGGCACTGACCAGTAACCTGGAGGCAGGTGAAGCACATGAGCATGACACGCCACTCATATCCACATTATCAAGCACAATCTAAGCTACATGCACCTTGTTTATTATAAGCAATGAGTGGCAGCCACCTTAAACACTGCTGTGCTGGATCGTCAGCCTGGAGGTTAAAAAGCATTTAGCGTCACCAATCTCTTACTCCTCTGAATGTCCCAATCCAAGTAATATTCAAACCTTCACTAATGCAAAAGCCAAAACTGTGGTTTACTTAAGCTGGGAGGAAAATTTGAGTAGTGAGGTGGGGGCGGGGGGGGCTCTAGATGGCACAGATGCAGGAACAGCTGGAACCCCTCCCTCTCATCCTGATGGGGTGTTTCCACCTCTCCAGGTAAAGGAAGTGGTTTGATGGTGCTGCAGTACAATCAAGAGGAGAGCTGTAGTCCTCAAATGTCAGTGGCTGTATACAAAACAAATACTGGTCTCTGGGGGGAAGTGGGGGGGGTCACGTAGAAGGTGCTCGGCACGCCTATGCACGCTCACACCTTCAACCGAACACACGTCTTAAGGAGCAGCCACAGACATCAGGCCTTTACACAAGTCCAAGTGTGCCATTAAACACCACTGCATCTTTCAAAAGCATAAAAATATCATGTTGAATTACGTTAATGATACTTGGTGGATTCATTAAGAAACAGCTGTAAAGATTTGCTTCATGTCAAACACCTACAACAAATGGATCAAAATCACTAGTTGTGCATGTCTTGCCGATTGACATTATTGTAATTTTTTTTTTCATGAGGCAAAGGCCTTTTTTTTTTTACCTTCCTTTTTTAGTTGGAAAAATATATATACTTGTGTAATTTTGATCCAGATCAAATTAGTATATGCAGCTTGCGGAAACAAAAAAATACTTTCTATGCCTCAAGATTAGTGCACTGCATGCATACTTAATGTGAACTAAAATCCTAACTTGTTAATTCTTGGTGCCTCTCAGTGTGCATATTTGCAGCAAATTGTTAAAAAAAAAAAAGGAGTTTATAAGATCTAGTTTAATGAACATTTGTAGACAACAGAATCTTGCAATGTTAGATTTGCAAGAAAACAGCAGTAAAAACTGAGATCTTAGAAACTGCATCTGTAATAAGGTAAGCGTTTTATGCCAAATGTCGCTACTGTGCTCATAGCGAAGAGGTAAAACAGTGCTGGTGTCTTGTTAAAGTGATAGTAAAAGGGGATTATGGGAATATTAGTCATATTAGTAGAGAGGGGAGTGGGAGAACGGGTGGAAGTGATAGTTGTACAGCCCCAGACCTGGGACTGTCGTCACTGCCACATTGCATTGCATTGATAGAGAAAGAAAGAGTGACACAAACACACAATAGAACAAAAGGAAAATATTTTATTACCAATTTTAAAAAAAGCATGTAAAGACAGTTTATTTTTAAAGTTATGCTGCACTACAAAGTACTTGAACCAGAACTTTTCATTGGTACTTCTACAGCAGCTGAAGTATTCAATGCTGCAGGATCATAAACATAGATTGAAGATGAACTAATATTTTTTGTTCTTTTTCTTACTTTGGCTGGACTTTGGAACTGACTGTAGACAGATTGCACTGGAGCCGATTGAACAAATTAAGGCAGCAAATGGCGGACGTAAATACTGCAAAGGCAAAAATCTAAACACAGCCAAATCACAGCTTTTAAATCAAATGTTCTAAATACACAACTCTTGCAAAAACTAAACAAACAGAGAACCCGATTAACATAAATTTCTACAAATGAAAAAGAGAATCCTCACCTGGATTCACTCCCCCAGTGCATTGCATAGATTTTGGCCAGGTGTCCCCTGAGAGTACGTCGCGTCCGCATCTGTATCCGGCCCACCGAGTCCAGACCAGCTGTGATCTGCATAAACACAGGAAGACGGGTCACTGGTTACACTGGAGGGAAAGACCGATGCCAGAACTGGACTCAAGCTGAGGTAGCAAAAACAGGATGATACTTAAAAAAAAAAAAAAAAAAAGCAAGAAAACATTTATATCAGGATTTCCTGGACTTTTATTTATGTACAGCGAAGTCTAAATGGTAAAACCACAGACTTCAAATATTCAATTAGAATGAATAAAATACATGCAAATTAATGCATTGCTGTGAAGTTAGTATCTGAACACCAGATACTTAACTGACTTAATTGGATTTCGATATGGACTTTGACTGGGCCAGTCCAACATTCAGCCTGAAGCTGAATGTTGTTCCCTTAAGGAGGTTTTCTTCAACGAATTGCCATAAAAACTAGTAAAGTAAAACAGCTTCATTTGCAGGCAACTCGTAGTACTTGTTTGACCCTTAAACATGGTCTACTCCCTGATCCAGGGTTTAAAAGTAAAAATATCCAGTTTTGATCTTTTTATGCATTTGATCAGAATTAAATCATAACATATTGCTGAATACTTATTAAAACGATCTTTAAAGAGCGCAAAATGTGTTTAACAGCAAGACAAACCAGCAAATAAAAAATAAAAAAGCTGCTAGATACACGTCAAATAAAAATGACCTCAATGTGGTTCCAATTGTTCCGACCATGATTATTTATAACATACCCAAATGTGGAGGACATACCAGAGGGGCATGTGCATGATGTTTTGTGTCAAAAATGAAAATAAAGCTCAGCAGCCTACAATGAAGAGAGTTACCATGTTAAAAAACTGGTATGATCTTTCACTACTTAGAGATTTTGATCTTGGGGGAGACGATCAGTGTCGCACTCTAGAAGTGAAAGTGGATGTCAAAGAAACGCGGCTGGAGAAGTCTTCGGTGTTTTGTACAAATACACAGTTATGCCCAGAGTAAAACCACATCCAGGTAAAATAAAGAGCTCCAGACCAAAGTGGTTCCTTAATTATGAAAAACAGAATTTCAACTGTGATATTTCTCTGATCACCAATGACGAATCATCCATTTCAGCAAAGCAATCTTTCATAAGTATTGCATTACTTTAAGCCGTTACGCCTGCAAACTGTAACAATACATTGGACACAGAGTCTACTCAGCATTATTTGAAAACAAAGGCTCAAGAGGCAATTCTTTCACAGAGTTTGTTCACAAAATGTAGTTTAGTATACAAATCAGACATATTATGCATGTTTTAGGTCTGACTGAATAAAATGAGCCATAATTTCCTATGTTGAGCATCCTGGCTACAATTTGCACACATGTGTATCACTTTTAAATTGTGCTTAAAAATTCTTATTTTTTTTATTTATTTATTTTTTTTACATCTATACCAAAACATTTCCATTATCATCATTTCTGTGTCGTTCCACTGTCTTTTTGACTGTGTGTTTTTAGGCTTTTTTCCTTGCAGTTTTCCAGTGCCACCCTGTGCACCGTCACTCATTTGACTCCAACATTGGTCAGCTCTAATATACATTTTCACATTAATTGTAATACATTTAATATTTTAGCAATCCACAGTAGATTAAGTGGCAAATATTTTGTCAGTACGGATGCACTGATACCACATTTTTCCAGATTGAGTAGTAGTCTCCAGTTTTTACAGAGTTCCACGAAGAGTAATGCTTAATGCTCACTTTTAGTGTATTTAAATGGAATCAGACTTTTACTGCAGTTAGAAAATTGTAGCATTTACAGCGTTGCCACACCTGTCACCAGAACAAAGCTCTTAGAATTAGCTCATCTTCATTTGTAGGGAAGGAAATCTATTTTTCTATGCATTGTTGCAGACCCTGTCCTATACGCAGCTTGCTTCAGTAAGAAACATTGGTTGACCAAATTACACATCGTCTCAAAAAACAGCCCTAAAATGAAAAACAACAAAAAATAAATAAACAAAGTGGTTTTTGTGTAAGTAGGTCCCTCACCTGTGACAGAGTGGAATCACTGCAGGCTTTCCTGGCATCCTACAAGGAGAAATCAAGAATGAAGGAAATTCAAGAGTTTCATGAGTAATGGTTTCAGCTGAAGCTGTGCAAGTCATTTCCAAAAGTTTTTTAATTTTTTTTTTTTAAGTTGTTTTACCCGGATTTGGTTACGTAGTTGCTCGGCTTCCTGCCGCAACTGTTCGAGCTCACTCATTGTCCCTGTGAGATGCGTTCAGGACACACTCCTCTGTGAATACTGGCTGGGTTGAGAAAATACACGAGCCTGCTCGCGCACACACACTCACACACACGAAACACTTGACCAGCTGACACCTGCAACACAGAGACAGAAATAATGCAAGTTCAACAGGTATACGGAAAAAGAATAGCAGCACTTCCATAAGACAAACAGAGGTTTCCTGTTTTGGTTGGGGAGAGCTGCGAGGGCACAATGCTGCCATCCAGGCCCACCAGGGGGATTTCAGGGGCTGGGTGGCAGCTTGGAGGGTGGTCTGTCTCTTCAAACACCCTCACTCTGGTTCAAAAGGCCATCTGAACTGGGCCCTGACCTTTCCTCGCTCAATCGGCCTTTTGTGTCGTCGCATCGCGCTGCTGGCACGGCCCACCGCTGTGCCTGCGAGCTCCGAACGAGTGTCTGCGCATCGTGTGGGCCGATCTGGACGGCTTATTAGACAATATGTACAACAGAAACAATTTGAGAGCGAGAGTACATTATGTGAGCACATCTAAGTGTGTCACAGATTAAGCATTCATTTGCAAACGCTTGCTTGTGTATTTATGCACGTGCAAGTTGCCACTTCCTTTACCTTGGGGAGTCTGAATGTGGGTCACAAAGCACTCAGAGATTCCTCTGACATGTTTGCACTTCCCCAACCCCGTGGGCTGCTGATTTTCCACCCCGTTCTACTGCAGTCCGCAAATCCAACGTACTGGGATTAAATTTTTAGATCCATATTCAATAATTTAACTACTAGGGCCGACACAGGCCTGCATATGTCCACACTGAAACACTCGCTCATTATAGAATGGCATAATTGTGAATACTTTCATAATTCTTCAAAAATTAGTCCAGATAAGCCATTTTTAAAATGTCTAAAATCCACCGATTTAGCCTGTTGCGCCTCTCAGCTGACAAGATGGATTCAATGGACTGCTCATTGTGAGCTCATTTATTTAAGCCTGTGCTGAGGCATTGCAATGCATTCAGCTGCCCATGACAACGTCACTCTGACGCATCCGAGGAGGAGCTCAGCATCAGCCTGAATCAGAGGCATCTCTGCTCTAAAACAGCCATCCATCTGTTATGCTATATGCCTCCATAGGCCGAGGCGTCACACAGGGCTGCTTGTGCTCATAATGGGTTTAGAAAGCGCTTTTGTTAAACAATACTGCAATGAGTAACATAACAGTAAAGGTTAAAATGAGATGGTGCTGGTTGTGGTGGTGGAGGGGGACTTTAGGCAACACATGCTCTGATTTCTAAAACTACATGAAAGGACTTGTTCACATCATGAAGAAACTACTGCTCAATCAGAAACCAAAACGGGAAGGAGGCTGTTATTTTGAGAAGAGCCGTCAGATGAATTATCCTAGAAAGTTTTAAGTTGTAGTTTCCTTAACAATAATAGCTCTACATAATAAAAAGGGGGAAGAACACGAGAAAGGCAAAGGCACAAACAAATCTTGTACTATTGTACTGTCAAAAAAAGTTTGGCGGCTATATTTCTTGATTCAGGATGTTGTCGTTCCTGTTTTTATTCCACTTTATTTCCAGGAGTTCACTCAGAAGTGGTGTAACAAAGCTGATCACAGAGAATTAAACAAAGATTAGATAAGTAAAGTTAAGGATATAGGTTTACCCCAGAAAACTTGCTAAGCCCTGTGCTTGAGGTACCAAGGCAGTCATTCATCCAGCCGGCCGCCATGTTTTTCAGTTAAAATCGTTTTAAAGTTGACAGGAAATTTGAAAATATCACGTATGCATTATTGGAAGACTGGAAGACTAATGCCTAAATACCAAGTATAAAATCTTAAAAAGAGGAAATCATTAAAAACAAAAAACTAAAATAACTAAGTGATGCTTAGCCTGGTGGGGGCACAAATAAAGCCCAATGGCCCGCCAGGCTTATAATACAGTGAGGGAAACCCTGAGGTGGGTATTCTCGATTCTTTTATAAAAGAACGAACATCTTTAAAGAAACCTAAGCCCTAAGCTGCCTTGATTGTAGACATTTATGCAAAAATGTATAATAACCCCAATATGGAATATGCTACTAAAATAAATGAAAATTATGTATTCCTTTACTTCCCTCTCTGTTTTTTCCCGTACATCTAGCAAACCCATTTTAACATGGAATTTCGCTCTTTTTTTTAACATGTCCTACATGTTTTTAGTTAATTTAAGTATCATTTTCTTTTTTCACCCTTTTGTCTCTGATTACATATACTTCCGTCTCTTTTTTACATTCCGTCTATTTTCTCAGTTTTATTCCTGTATGCATTACAACTTAATTAGGGAGTACCCATTTTTCAGATTTGAGTTACTTCCTGCATCTGTCGCTCTAATGCTTAAGGATATGCAAAGAGTAGTCAAGGGACGATGATGATACAGGAAAACAAAGAAAAACAAGGACGGAGGAAGTAAAAATAATGCATATTTTGTCTGTACAGATGGAAACAAGTGTAAATCACATTTGCAATAATAGTTTGGTAGTTCATTTCCATTTGGTCTTGATGAACAAATTTTCCCATACGCAACTTACCAAAAGTTCTGGTTAAAGAAACAGAGGCTAAGTGAGCAAAAAACAAAACTGAATTTGCTCAGCCACTTTTCCCTTTCAAATTCAGCTTATTCATATTTTGTCAAGTCACAACAAATGTCATCCTAAGGCATTTTACCATAAAAAACAGGTTCAAATACGTAATTCAGATTATCCATGACTCAACCTTTTCTTATCATTTTCTTAAGATAATAAGCAGAGGCTTGTTTTTCCCCCCGACTTTTATCTTCCACCAGTATCTTACTCTACATTACATTTTAAACATCTTTTAAACATTTACTGAGAAGTAAAGCAGGTACATTTTGGTATGTCATAACACGAGTTAAAGAATCAAAGGGGTGTCTCCGCCAGGTGTGAACTTGTTCCTACTGACAAAGCATCTGGAGAATGGAGGAAGTGATATCAAGATTCCAGTAACGTGAAAATTAACCATCTTCGTTCTGGTCAACCAGTTAATGTCATTTAAATGTAAAGTGTCAATATTTACTGGAATTTCACTGACTTTTAGCATTTGTCCAAACTGTAATTATAACAACATCAGAGACTGGATTTTATGGCCAATTTGCTTACTTTATATAAACATTTCAATCCAGTTACATTAGACAAGAACATAACTTCACTCTAAATGCTTTAATATATCACTCAATGACCAAAAATACAGTATTTGATATTGTGTTTCTCCTGTTTGTTCCACTATATTTCCATCATAACAGTGATTAATTATTGAAGCACCTATGGATGATACCAGACATCAACACATATCATTAATAACTGTGATAGTGGCCAGTCAATTACTTTTACAATTATAGTTTCCCACTGCAAGAGCTTAACAATATTTAGATGCCAAACATCAATGTTTGGCTTCTAAACCACCCGAGGTCATATTAATTTAA
This sequence comes from Poecilia latipinna, assembly GCF_001443285.1. Lineage (NCBI taxonomy): Eukaryota > Metazoa > Chordata > Actinopteri > Cyprinodontiformes > Poeciliidae > Poecilia > Poecilia latipinna. The sequence continues at coordinate 168,232 of NW_015113952.1, read as the reverse complement.
AGAACCACAAGTCTAATTTAAAACCCTAATTTATTCTTAATTGTAAAAAAAAAAAGAGAGACTAATACCACTGAAGTTATATCAAAGGTTTTAATATCACAAAAGCTAATTTTTTTCAGACCTTGGTTTAAACAAAGTCTGTATAATTTAATGGAACCTAAACTGCCTTGTAAAAATTTATACAAAAATATAAGTTTAATCTATATTAGACTTGAATCTAATAAAAATTAGACACAACTGAAGAGTCTAATTTTATTAGATGCAAGGGAAGCCAAGGCAAGATGCTGAACACTGCCTGTCAGTTGGCTTAAAAAAAAAAAAAATCCTACAATTTTCCCCCGGTTTGTAGAAAAATCAAAATCAAAACATTTGCCAGTTATGGAGCTATGTAAGCATCAACAATAGCTTATACATGGATGGACGCTTCTGACATCAATAAAAATCACATAAAAGGTTAAGACATATACTTGAGTAGCATCAACAGGGTTAATTTTGTAATTAATTCATTTTGTTTACCACCTGAAATCAATAAAAACGCAGAACATTTAACCACGTTTTGTGTGTGAAAACTAATCAGAGCATTTGATAAACACTCCAGAAAGCAAACTTAACTAATCTAAAATTATTGAAAACTTTGGTTATTTCTTTTTGTTTCATTTCTACTCATGATTTAATCTTTTTTTTTTAACTACTTTTTCCCCACCGCTTATCTTTTTTTTTTAATGTTCCTTACATAAATCGTTTGCAGTTAAACAGAACCTGTTGTCAAACAGGAGATTTGAAATTTGACATATTCGGCTTTTTTTCGATACTAGACCCACCAAAACTAGTTACCACTTGTTGATGACATGATGAAACCAGGAGATTGATGACATGATTCACTGTGTTACTTCACATTTTCAGACAAACACCGACTCCCAACCACAGACAAAAACGTAGTTAAATCATGTTAAGAGATTGTGCGACAAATAAAGTGTGTTGTTTTTACAGGCTGATGTAGTGGAGATGCGTCTGTGGAGCAGGAGGCAGGGCCCCTGTCACACCACCAGTTGATACTGATAGGAAGGCGGACTGTATATTAATTACTAAGAAACAGGGGAAAAGCTACGTAGGACTGTGCAGCAAGAAAACAAAGTAGTGTGGGAAAAACTGGAAACAAAACCGTAAATTACAAGTAAAAATAAATAAACAAATAAAAAACTAGCGACAGTTTTCTTGCTCGTAGTTTCCGCCCTACAGGCGAAAAGGCCGCGTTTGGATAGCTGAGGATTTTGTAGGCAATGGAAAGCTTCAAGGAGGGGAAAACACAGAATTGAGCCATTAAAAAGACTGGGAGCAGTTATTTCAACTGCCACAACCGCTGCCGTCAGGGACATTTCATGGTTCTGGACAATTCTGGACTCCGCCGAGGCTGCAAAAACAAAAATAAACCCGCTCCGAGCAAAAACAGGAAATAGCCTTAAAACACACACACACACACACACGCATACACACAGACAACCAAAATACCAAAGACGAGACTGCACGTCCTCACCTGAAAAAGAGGCGTTCTGGCTCAGTCCCGTTCCTTCGGTCCGAGTCGCACCGATATGTTTTCACACGACAACCATGGCCTCAGCTGGGGGTGGGGGAGACCATGGAAAGGAGCCGCGTTAATTTCCACACAATTTAATCCGCTTTAGGGGTCAGAAGGGAGCACCCACTCGGATCGGATTTGACTGAAATTTTCACCAAGCAGGCTAATCACCACACCCATGAAAGTGGGAACATGGCAACAGTCTACACTGAGGGGTGCACGCTAGCTTACATGCGTCATATTTTAATTTATTTAATCACAAAATCAGAATTAAAAATTGTTCTACCTTTAAATCTATGTATATTTACGTCAGTAATGAAGACAGGCTTTTGATTCGAATGTTTTTTCTTGTTAAGCATACGTGGAAAATGTCTGAAAGTGTTTGTGTCCCCTCCCACTAAAATGGTACAGTCTGCCAGCCCCTCTACAAAAAGGAACCGAGTGGGATACAGGAAACAAATATTAGAACTCTAAAGCTTTTTTAAAATAAAAAGTAGTAATTCAAGTAGGAGCAGTTGTAATGTTGCAACACTTATGGTTTATTTATTCATAAATACGAAAACAAATCCTTATAAATGCAGCACATTATTTTTTAAAAATATTACATTTGTGTATTTTTTTCTGTAACTGATCACATCACACACAGTAAGACCACAACTGGGTAATGAAACATAAATTTTCACTGCCGAATTTCACAAAATGAGAAGTTTTTAAACAGGGCATGAAAGAAATCACTGCAAATTCTGCTTTTTATGCTGACTTGAGTCAGTGACATCACACAAGGCAGAAGAATAGAGTGGCTCCAGGTCAATTCTGCAGTTTAACAAATGATACTACTATTTTACCTTCACCCTTTCTACTCCACTTTCATGGCTGTAAACAAATAATTTTGTAGCCAGAGTTAAACTGCTGTTCATATGTTTATTTTTCTTGGTAGTTAAGTATTTTCATTAAATATCGAGACAGTCACAAAAGACTCAAATCTCACAAATAACTTGAGTAATTTTGTCATAAGTTAGTATTATGGCTTTTTTGCAATAGGTTGCGTCTAATCCCTATTTAAGTTGACTCTAGAATTTGAATCTAAGTGACCTCCTGCTGCTAAATACTAATTGGGTAAACACATTTTCAGTACCCCATAAGAAACAGGAAATTACTTTAAATCATTTCTGGTCTAGACAGGTACAAAATATTTGAGCTGCAAGAAATTAATCTGTAAGTGATATAACAAATTGAACCATCCAATGAGGAGGGTAATAAATAACCATATGTTTTCTGTGCATATTTGAAACTACAGAAATGTATAAATGGTGTTTTCTTCTTGTATCATGTCAAATTGTTATACATTTTACCAGTAGAGTGGTTCTGCTTGTTTGACCTCAGACTATAACTTCTCTTTTTAATTGCCAAGTGATGGATTTTTTTTCCCCCTCACTTTGTCCCACAGGTGTTAACTGGAACGATGTAATGGATAGGCTCTGACTTCAAAACCATGTTGACCATTTCGTTTTTATGCCAACTTGGCTCAAAATGATTGGTGAGTAGAAGGGAAGACTTTTGAAGGAAGAATTTGATTAAAAACATGATACTAAATGCTTGTGGACAAACAAAAATGAAGGTTCTCAAAACAATTCTGATCAATGGCCTTACACTTTGTGTGATGTTATCAAAAGCATGTGAACATTTAGCCTTAATCTGGGAAAAAGAAGAGCAAAACAAATAGAAAATGTGATTGATTTAACAGGAAGTGTCTTAAAATTTAGATACTTTACCTATTGGGTAATCATAGTAGCAATAGAGTGAGAACATCTTATACTGAACCTTTCATAATGGTCACCCTTAAAGACGACGACAATAATAATAATAATCAAATCAATATTAAAATTCTGCCCAATTACATGTTTTTGCACCAAATTCTTTTTGTCACCCTGGAGTTTTTATAATGTCATTGAACATTTGTCAAGACAAACACTACCAAGCAAGAAACAGTGGTGCCCCACTAGGTAACTTCCATTTTTATTACTGCAGCTAATATCTGTTATTTAAAACAATGGTTGCAGTTATAATCCTGCAGATGGAAGATCAGTCCAGGACTTTTTCCCTCTGCTGTTTGCCATCTCCACCTTCTGTCTATTGATAGACTTCTAGTTATTCCATGAATATGACACTTCCTCATTGTGTCTGCTCAGGTCACGAAACATTTAAATCTTTGCATTTTCTCATGTTCTGCCACCGTATTATCCAAACACGGTGGCAGAACCGTGTTTGGATATCATCCAAGCCACTGCCTTGGATGATATTTTATGGATAATATTTTTTCGGGTTTGATATATGTGTCACCCTCTTTAAATACAGTCTTCAGCAGAAGAAGCTTTTAGATTTATATTTTGTGTAAAATTTAAACAATAGTTTAGCAAGACATCTGAAATGCAAAAATAAAGAATTAAATGAGATGTAGCTTAAACTCATATAAGCCAGACCTCATATGTAGCTTAGACAAAGATTTAAACATAAAACTGTCACCAACCTTCTGACTCATTTCTCTTGTATAAAATAAGCCTTAGACTTGCATAAAATGCAACCTAAAGATTTTACCTAATCTGCAATGTACAAGAAAAACTTTAAAAGTCTATCCACGTGTAGATATTCTGGTGGTTACAAAAGAATAAAAACCAATACCTAATGTCATTAATAAGTTAGGATAACATCGAAAACATGCAAATGTCTAATTTTGCATGGTGCCAGGAGACAGCTGTGCCGCTGCGTGCTTAGCCTGCAGCAGGCTCATTCAAAAGGATCTCTCTCTATCTCTCTCTCTCCATTAGGACGGGATGAATTTTTTATAGGGCCTATGAAAGGGAGCAGTGGGATAGGCTTTTCCAAATCTCTGCACGAGCCATAATCAATTGAGGGAGGATGAAAGTTTCACCAGGCCTTGGTTTCCTTTGGGAGATGCATGGGGTCAGATTAAGTCTATTTGAATTCACTTACACAGCGGTGGTTTAGGTGTGTCCCACCAATTTACCCCTAAACAGATTAAGAGGATTAGAATTAACATGATAGCAGAAGATTAAGTTAGAATGGGGTTATTATTAATGCAGCTTGGATTATGTGGTTCTTCTCCTTGCAAGCATCACTGGCGAAAACTAGTAAATGGAGAATAACTATTTAGTTTTTGCACTACCTTGAATATTTAAAAAAAAAATACACTACAAAATAAGACACCAAGTCTTGTGCTCTCAGAGTCCAGTAAGCAGAATAAGAGTGAATTTCATCAGCCAGTCGAGTGTCACAGTCAGCAAAAGCCTCTCACTGGCCAATCAGGTTCCCTGTTCTATTGCTTGGCAACCGAAAGGAAAGGAGGTAGGGCAAATTGACAATATAAAAATAGCACATCAATAGCCTTGTGTCTGAAAAAAAAGGAAAAGCAAATACGTCTTGAAGGCTATTAATAGCACAGTGGAACCCATGACGGGCATTGTATACAGTAACCCGTTTGTAATGTGGCTTGCATGTGAGACAATTTATTTGCATGGATGCAAATTTAGCAAGTAGCAGAACTCAGCAACACACAGAGTAACAGTGCTGTGGATAAAATGACATTATTTGAATATGATGGTTGTTTTTATACGGTTCACTGGAAACATCTCATGTTGTTTTTCTCATGATAAGTTCCTCCCAAAGTGGTCAACAGGTTTCTGCAGTATCCCACTGTTTGTTAGAGGCTACTTTGCATAAATGCAAAAAAAAAAAAAAGAAAAAAAAAAAAGAAACTTTTGCAAATTAGAATGCATTAATAGTTGTTTTGTTCATGAACAGGTTTGCAAGTCAAAAGGGAATTTAGGGTTTGGTTGTTCACATGAATAGGCATATGATTTTCATTTGATTTACTAATTACGTATTTACTTGAATAACTTCTAAGAGCCAGGTATTGATCTAACATATTAAACACATTAACATTTCACCACAAAGGAAAGTATGTTTCTGCTGTCACTGATCTTCAGAGCAAACCATTACCAAATATCTTAGGAATTGTGAATTTTCAAAGGTGACCGCAGTTCATACTTGACCAAATCAAATAGAAATAGGAGAACATCTTCAACGCACCTTTTTATCTGCATGTCATTTTTTTCTCCACTTGTGGTGACACTATCTGACCGCCTTCATGTAATACTTCCAGTGTATCAAGGACAATTAAAAGGTGGAGCAAGAGTAGAAAAATAAAAGGCTTTTTCTGGGCCGTCTTATCCACCAGACATCTCTTGGGGAGGATGGCCGTTGCCAGAGTTACCATCATAAATGGCAAGTGACGTCAAGAAGGTGGGAGAAACACCAGGGAGAGCCGGAGCTGCTATGCATTATGGATTATTGAAGAAAGGGTCCTCTTGAAGTGTGCAAAGTGTCTTAAAATATGCGTGCCTTGCTGAGGTTTCTACACCAGTCTTCTCTTAATTTTATCTGTCATGAGGAAAATGGAAGATGACAGCTCCACGACTGTATCTGCTGACTATCAAACCTTTAACTATATCTCATTGAAAAT
>NW_015113952.1:151736-158248 GCF_001443285.1 Poecilia latipinna | reverse complement strand
TGTGCTTTCTCTGTCCAAATTGAGACTCTTGAAGGGAGATTGGTTGAATAAATTAAAAAACAAAATAAAGTACGAATTATTCTACGAAGACTATAGGTTTAGTTCTTCTATAATTTGATTGTGTATGGGAGGGTCATAGAAGCAAACCTCCTTGTTTCACAAATAAAGTCAGCTTTTTTCAAGTACTTTTAGGCCTCAAGTTGATGAAGCTTGAGTGTATGTGTGAAAGAAAATTAGCCCTTGTGATTAAGACTTTTTTTTTAACACACAGGAAAAATATTTTTTCACAAATAAAATCCATTACAACTTCCCAGTGTTTCTTCTAAAATGCCTCATGTTACAACTTGGAAGGAGTCAGTGAAGCGAAGATGGAATTTTTTTTTTTTTGTACAAGAAGCTGCAGAGGAAATGAACAAAGTGAAGAAGTGAGATTATTTCATGCAAGGGGAATCCCAGATGCTTCTGTAAAAATCACAGGTCAACAGCCAACACAAAGCATAAGAGGGTCTGTTTCCAAAAAAGTGAATTTTACAACTTGCGCACAGAGGGGGAAAAATTAGAGGAAGTGAGGAACAACCCTGGTGTGCTAATGCCACCATTTTCAAATGCCTCCCATCACTGCTGCACCACTATGAGATGATCATTAATTTATTACCATGAACTCATAATTATTTTTGCTTGACATTTTGGTGCACCACAGGTTGTGGACATGGGATAAAATCAGCGTATTACCTCTTAACTACCTGAAAGCCAAACACAAGCCTTCACACCAGATAAATCAAGTAATTGGACAATCTTTCCTATAACAACTAGAGCTCATATTGGCAATTGTTTAAGCTCAACACGTCTCAGTTTTAATTCAATGGTTTTACGACAGCATATTTTAGAAAAATGTATTTTTCGAAGCTGTGGCAGTACAGACGAGATGACTAAAATGTCATTCACACTGCTACTGTGCAGAAAAGAAAACCAAGATATTTCAAAAATAGTTGAGGCTTTTCTACCTTTTTGCAGAGAAGATGAGACGCAGAGGAAGTGGACTGCATATGTCCTGAATGACATGGACTGTGAGTCGCACACAGTGCTGTGGTTTCGCTTCTTCTTTTCAGCTGTGAGTGGAGTGGATGCTGCTGGGAGAGGTCATAAATAAATGGAGAGTAAAAGCAGAGCTGGAGTATGAGTGGAGAGCAGCTGAGTGGGAGGGTGAGCAAACTGGGGGTGGGAAGTGGGGCATGAGGGAGTGGAGCTGGAGTAGTATTTTTATTAAAGAGACAGAGCTGATTTCATCAGTTCTATGTAATATTACCTCACAAATACAGACTTAAATATATTTCTTCTAAAAACTTAGTACAGCCAACTTGCTAAATTAACATTATGATTTTTTATCTTCAAGATTACAAAACGTTCATGATCACAAGCAAAATGTACCAAATGCTATAAGCCAAAGCAAAATCATTGAATGTACTTTGAACTGAATTTCACCTTTATGTCAGCTATAAAGGTTTACATATAGACCAGCTATATGTAAATTATTTCCTTTTGATTTGATTATTGAAATCAGTCAATAACTGTGACTGATATTGGTCCCGTTTCAGTCTGCATTGCAGATTTCCCATTGGGACACAAGACAGATTTTAACTTGGTTTGCCTCTGGTAGTACACATCTTTGGCTGCAACAGGTGTCACATTGTAATATGCCACCTAAATGGGAATTTAAAAAGTACATTGTAAATGTACTTCTCTCCTGCACCTCAGGTGGAGAGAAGCACCAAGTAGGACCTTGCTCAGGATGCAAGTACTACTTGTATTCTGAACATGTAGTACCTTTAGGAGTGTGTTAAAAATCTATTTATGGGGTAAAAATAATAAAGGAAAGACTATATTTCTGCTAACCAACCTCAGAAAAAAAGCAGAGTCTAAAATGTCTATGGTTTGCAGCAAAGTGTTCCTTAAAGAGAGGTTTTTGGGGCAATTTTGCAGGTAATTGTAGAACAAAGGTTTAAACTGTAAACCTAATTTCAATATAAAGCAAATTATTTCCTCTCTACTATAATAAGACTTCAACAGATGCAAGTTTCACTACTGAATGACACTTAATACTAAGAAATAAATTGAAGCATAGTTAAACAAGGCCACGCCAATGCTAGTTTTTAGTTTGATGTCATTTTAAAACTTAAAAGAAGCACAGAAACCACATTTACATCCCAAACTTTTTTTATTAAGGTTTTTTTCAATAGCTTTTTTTAATGCATCGTATATTGTACATAGACCAAACAGCAAGTTTTTTGTTCACTACGTTCATTAACCAATCACAAGCTCTTTAAGGTCCAGACATTATTCTTCCATAATAGTTGATTTTTCAGTTTTTTTGTTTACAGTATAAAGAATCTGATACAGTCATTCAGTTACCAGGGTGACATTTAAGTGCTTGTAGAAAAAGTGCACATGAACACTTTCTGAGAACAGCGTTTGACCTTTAACTGACAAATTATCAAAATTTATATCATAATTCACAGCTAAATACTGCTCTAAAATTATTCTTAAGTTTTAGTTAATGTACACAGACTTTTCTAAATTCAAAGACAATTGTTTCACAGTAGTTACCGTGAAAACGACATAAATTTAGTGTTACTAAAATTAACTTGACGGCTTCACTCAAACTTGATGCCCTGAGCCAGAGGAAGATCCTTGCTGTAGTTTATTGTGCACGTTGAGCGCCTCATGTACTGCTTCCAGGAATCACTGCCTGATTCTCTTCCACCACCAGTGTGCTTCTCACCACCAAACGCTCCTCCGATCTCGGCTCCGCTTGTGGGAATGTTGACGTTCACAATGCCACAGTCAGACCCTTTGGGACCCATCCAGCGGAAAACTCTGCCCATATCTTTGGTGAAGATGCTGCTCGACAGACCCTGCTTGACCTCGTTGTTCCAGGCAAATGCCTCTTCTTCCGTCTTGAACTTCAGGACATACAAGATGGGGACGAAGGTTTCGGTGTGGACAATGGGTGAGTCATGAGGCAGACCTGTAATGATAGTGGGTTCCACATAGTTTCCAGGACGATCCATCACTTTTCCACCACAAACAACGGTACCCCCCTGCTGCTTGGCCTGCTCAATGGCAGCCAGATACTGCTCCACAGCTTGTTTGGTATGCAGAGGGCCATAGAGAGTTTTTGGGTCCCAAGGGTCTCCAATCCGAACTTGTTTGTAGGCCTTAGATATCCTCTCAACCACCGTGTCATGGATGCTCTCATGGAGCATCAGCCTCCTGGTTGTGGTGCAACGTTGGCCAGCAGTTCCTACAGAAGCAAAGACCGCAGAGGGAACCACAAGGTTCAGGTCTGCATCCTCAAACACAATAATGGCGTTGTTCCCACCGAGCTCCAACAGCTTGCGTCCAAACCTTTCCTGCACCATCATGGCCACAAGCTTGCCAACGTGGGTACTGCCAGTGAACGACAGGAGATCCACATGTTCATCCTTTGCCATGGCAGTACCAATATCTGCGCCACCACAGGTCAATGAGCAGATGGCTCCAGGCAGATTGTTTTGTTCTAGCACCTCAGCCACTATTTTGGTAACTGCGACACTGGTGAGAGGGGTGGTTGGGGCACCTTTCCAAAGGCAGACGTTGCCACAGGTCATCGCAATAGCATTGTTCCAGCCGTAAACAGCCACAGGGAAGTTAAAGGCGGTGATTATGCCGACGAGCCCGACAGGGTTCCACTGCTCCAGAAGAGCATGTCCGGGTCTTTCAGAGGGAAGGATGGGCCCACCGATCATTCTTGACAGACCGACAGCGTAATCACAGACGTCAACGTACTCTTGAACTTCTCCCACTCCTTCAACAAAGATCTTACCCATCTCCAGAGAAACTAAACTTCCAAGAGTTGTGATTTTCTTTCTTAATGCATCCCCTATCTGTCTGACAATCTCCCCTCTTTTTGGAGCAGGAATATCTGCCCACACCTTCCAGGCCTCCCTCGCCTTCTGAACAGTTGCTTCATACTCTGCCATAGTAGCCTGAGTAACTCTGGCTATAGGCTCATTGTTGGCAGGGCAGTAGGACGTGACCACTTCCCCGCTGCCTCCCCAGCTCCCATTATAAACACCCAGGTTGTCCTCAGACAAACCCAGCTCCTTTAGCCACGAATATTGGGGTTGGTTGATGAGGAGACTCGACATGGCTGCTGACTGGTGGCAGCGAACAGATGCAAATTTATTTCTTAAAAGTAGCCTGCTGTGCCGGGCAAGGGTCAGAGTGAAGCAGCGCTGCATGGATGCTGAAAACAAGATCAGAGTTAAAAATTAATTTAACATGTCAGATGGCATTCAGAAGTAAATCATCTATGAAAACAATCAATGTATAAGGTTATGATTTAACTCACAACATCCAAAAGAAAACCTATGCCTCTGAAATCCTAAAATTGAAAGTTAAGGTTAAAATGTATACATATTTTTTAAAAAAGCATCAGACAATGTTTGCCATGTCACAATAAAATTACAAGTAGCAACATTTTATTTTAAAACTCTTTTTCCATGATTACAACAATCTCACAAATCTTGTTAAGCATTAAAATATCAGTCACCAAAATCTAGATCAGGTGAATAAATGACAGTAAAAATCCATCAAACAAGCCGAATATTATTGGAAAGCAAAGGATGAGAAATCCACTAAAATTACACACTTTCTCTGCAGATACAATGTTACTGCTGTGCAGTAAATTGTGCAGATCTAACTTCCATTGGAAACCAGACTTTCCTAAGACTCAAGTGCAATAATGTTTGTATATTGTCAGTATATTTTCCACTTATATCATATGTCTAAAGATGCTATGCTGGTTTAAAAGTACATTAAAATTAATGTAATGTAATTAATTTTACTACTTTTATACCACTTGTCACTTGTGCAGCAAAGTGACACATTTTTTTAGAACATGGTAGTTTTAAATATTTTTATTTAAGAGTTTGCATGATCATATTTGCAAAATTCCTCTTTCTTTGTCAGAAACCTCTTACGGGGTTATAGAACCGTACCTGTTTTTTTATGGTTAATTACTCAACCTAATCCAACATGTACCAAGACTACAACAAATGTAGTCTTTGACACGAAGACATTTATGCTATTGAACAAGTGAAGGAGTTACCTCTTAACTGCAACCTTTAACTGCAAGATAACGCTGCAATTTGTGCGTCTTACACTCCAACGTGTGTTGTTGACTTGATGCTTATGCGCCATGAGGCGAGTTCATAGTATAGCGTGGACTCAAAGGTCTCCAGGTTAACAAACTCTAACTTCGCTGTATTGCCACAAGTCCTGCACATGAAACATTTGCACATCGACTTATTCCCTAAAAATCAAGTTAATGTTGTTTGTTATTAGCTTTTTACTCACGTTGATATGAAGTCGACTAGGCCACGTCCACTCCAGAACAGGGAAGTACTCACAGTCTCTTAACGGAAGCACCACGGTTGTGCTGAATTCTGATTGGACGGCTGGTCCGACGCACAGTGGCGCCTGCTTTGTCAGAGCGATCGATGCTACATGCTAGCAGATAGCTTTTGTTGTGATTGAACATTGAAGGATTTATTTCTAGTCCAGTAGCTTCGATTTTGAAATATCGTTCGTTAAGACACTTTGCACAATGAGTGGTGGAGTGTATGGAGGCGGTAAGTAAAAGCTTTTGATTGAAATGGAGCTAAACTTTAGAACAAGTTGATGCGTCTCGCACTAGCATTAGCTAGGCTTACAGTTAGCTAGATGCGCTAACGCTCAGCTCAATGGAAGACTAAATATGCGTTGTTTTTTGTATTTATAGTCTCTGGTTTAAATATATCAGGACTACAATATCATTTGGACACACTATGTTGTGTTTGCAGCCTTGTTTATGTTTCGATCATACGACTAACCATAGTTGCTAAAAGGAAATGAATGGAAGTGTGCTTTCCGATGCATCCCTTTATCTATGTGATAAAAGCATCAGCTATAACATATTGTTTCGCCGTTATTGACTTGGAATGATAAACCCTATTACGGAGATAACGTTAAAGTCCTCTTTTCAATAATTTGAACACCTAATTTAAATGTTCTCACTGTCATTTCGTTCATTAGTAACCCGAACTGTCTGTTAAAAATACACATAAAGTTAGTTTATCAGTCACTCGTCTTGTCTTTATCAAAATAATATTACTTTCCCAGCATAAACCATTAATTTAATTTGTTTTGACAAATAATTAGGAGAAACGTTGCACTAAACGTAACAGTATAATAAAATCTGTTTTGTTTTACTTATAAGCCATTGAATGTACATTTAAATAACTGGTGACCTATACAACACTGAAATCTAACAGATTATAATCTTATTTGATTTTACTGTACATATAAAAACAAAATAGTTTGATTAAATGTGTTGGCATTAGGGTTGTATATCAGGAAGTCTTATTGTTTATGTTGTAAACAAAAAAATCACTATTAAATGAAGACAGATAATGAATGCTTTTTGCTAATGT
>NW_015113952.1:146474-148438 GCF_001443285.1 Poecilia latipinna | reverse complement strand
AAAAAAAGAAATAATCTGTAGGCACAAGTTTTAACAGCTCTGTGATGATGACTTAGCAGAGCAACACTATGATGGTAGTGGTTGACTCCTTTTAAGTTCATTTAATGTCTTCAGGTTTTTGTTGTCATTATGCCACTTTGTGGTGGAGTTGTATACAACAGAAAAAGATCTAAATAGACAAATTTTAGTCCAAAAATTTATGGCTGGAAACACCAACAGAAAAAAATATATATATATTTTTTTCCAAAATTCACTTAATTAATTAACTGTTGTTTTCTTAGTGCCCTTGTACTCTCTCTCTTTGCAAAGACACATATCCAAATAAACTTAAATGCTTGGTTTAAATTCTAACATCCCTGTGTATGGCTCCTTTCTGCAGATGAAGTGGGAGCGTTGGTGTTTGACATCGGTTCGTATTCTGTAAGAGCTGGCTATGCGGGAGAAGATTGTCCCAAGGTAGGTGAATCACTCAAATGACCTGATTAACTGTGTGTCTTTTCTTCCTCTGAGTGTGTGCATGTTATCTCTGGGGGGACGCCAGTGTCAGGAAATTGGGGCTGTCACCCTGGAGACAGGCTGAGTAAATTGAGTTCAGATCATTTTGGAACACTTCCTTGGTTTAGAGTTTTGTGTACTTTAGTAGGAGTTCTTAATAGTGGAAATACGATGAAGCGTTGATTCATTAATCAAATGTTTTATTTGTTCATTATGATTATTTCAGAACACCTTGTTTATCACACAGTTGCGTGCTTCTGTGTGTGCTTATTAGTATGACACTGTTGCGATGCGAGTTTGAATAATTTCTAACCAACCTTGAAGCAATGAATTTTCTTCTTGGGGAAATATAAATTAGCTTAGATGTATAGAAAAATCTTTCTAGAAATCTTTTGTTAGTTTGATATGAATATAGATGAGATTAAAATTGGGTACTTTTCAGTATAATGTAATTTCATAAGTAACACATTAGTTCAAATATTGGCTCTAAAAACATTTTTCACCAACAGAAAGCCAATGCTGATGAAGAAGTAAATGTAAAAGTGTGCCTTGACTTGCAATGTGTTTTTCGTTCTTTGTTTGGCCCTGGCTTAGGCGGACTTCCCAACAGTGATCGGTGTTACTATTGACCGGGATGATGGCAGTACACCCATGGAAACGGACGGAGACAAGAGCAAGCAGAGCGGCACCACCTACTACATCGATACCAATCAGCTCAGGGTTCCCAGGGAGAGCATGGAGGTCATGTCTCCCCTAAAGAACGGCATGAGTAAGTATTCGGTCTGTTGGAAGTCTTTAAATGTTTTTCTGACGATTTATGTACAAATGGAAATTAACTCACGTACAGGCAGAGTATTTATCAGTGAATACATTTTCTTTTGTTTTTCAGTGCCGCATTATTTACATTTTACACTTCCATAAAAAATATTCTAATTTTTGCTATTGTCAGTGATGTCAAATAGGAGTAATATTTAGAAATTGCGCTGCTTGATCCATATCTACAGTTGGACTGTTTCAGTGTGACTTTGTAGACGAGCTCCTCACATCAATTACTGACATATTACTGCTGTTTATGAATATTTATAAGACTATTCTTGAGCCCAAACACTAAACTCATCAAACATAAGTTTTCTTTTCCCAGTTAAACCCAGGTGTCTCTCCTTTATTTTGTTTTAAAACCATGTCTGTGTAAATGCTAAAATACTCCCCTTTGGTGTAATTTGTTACTTCAAGCATCTACGAAGGCGGTCACATGTCCAGAACTGTCCGTGGTACTGAACTAAATTTAAGCCCCATTAACCTGCAGTGGCAATTAAAAAAAGTAACAGCATAAGTCTTGGGCAGATTTTCCATAAAATGATCTTTAGAACTAATTTGTACCGAGCCCATATATTCTTAGCATGCTTTGTTGTATGTGCTGTGAGACGTTTAAGATATGTGTTGTAGTGGCCATTCAACAATATTATTAA
>NW_015113952.1:122458-143115 GCF_001443285.1 Poecilia latipinna | reverse complement strand
CAATTAAAAAAAGTAACAGCATAAGTCTTGGGCAGATTTTCCATAAAATGATCTTTAGAACTAATTTGTACCGAGCCCATATATTCTTAGCATGCTTTGTTGTATGTGCTGTGAGACGTTTAAGATATGTGTTGTAGTGGCCATTCAACAATATTATTAAAATTATTTTTGCTGTGTTCCACATTAGAAATATAGTCTTCTTTGGTTCTCTAAGTTATCTAAATAGGGAACTCAAAAACATTGGCTAAATATTTAAGATTTGTTTTTATTATTGTTCTGTAATTGAACAGTAATAAGCTGCATTTCCTTTCCATTCTTATATCAGGATTATAATTTTTTTTAGGATTTAAATCCACAAAATTTTCTGAATTCTCACAATTATCAGCATGATTGGAAATAAAACACGTGTCCCAATGCACCATTTCAGCAGATGATGATGCAGGTCAGAATGGTGGTCCATTGGTGTTTGGCTTTGCAGCTACCCAGAACTGAGTGTGACACCCATGCTAATTGCAGCAGAACAGCACAGTGGGACCGTTGGCTCCCGTGGAGGCCTGACCTGGAACATTGCTGCTCGTCTGGTGCTCAAATTGTTATCTAAAAATAACTCTTCATTGCTCTAATTCTTTTATCATTATCTTGCCTGGGTCAAATAATAGTAAGAGATATATATTTTTAAGTGCATGTGATGTTTAGCTTTGTTGCCAGCAGTGAGATTTTACTGTATCTAAGATGTCTTTCTTTTTTTTCTTTTTTTTTTATAGACATAATTTTTTTTTTCAATTACTAAGCAACCATTTCTAAAAACTAAATGGCTGGATGTCACTTCATACATACAAAAGACAGATTAGAGTAAACGGTTGCTTTACTTTCTCCTTTATTTGATCTATAGTTGAGGACTGGGACAGTTTCCAGGCAATTTTGGATCACACGTATAAGATGCACTTCAAGTCTGAACCCAGCCTACATCCTGTGCTCATGTCAGAAGCATCGGTGAGTTTGCTGCTGCTTAATGTTTAATATAATTGCCATCTTTAATAGGTACTGTAATCAAACCATATTAATGTACTTTCAGCACAAGTTGGCAGCAACTTGGATTTCTGACATGCCCTTTGCTTTAGGCTCTGGAAAAATATTGTGGGACGGGGATTAAAGTATAAAATTAGCTTCCTGTGCTGGTGCTCGTCTCTAACTCTGGTGGTCTTCATTTGTTTAAGGGTGTCTGACAGCCACCATTTATTGCAAGTGAGTAACTGCATCTGTTTTGTTTGCAGTGGAACACGCGGGCAAAACGAGAGAAGCTTACAGAGTTGATGTTTGAGCATTACAACATTCCTGCCTTCTTCCTCTGTAAATCAGCTGTACTGTCTGCGTATCCTTTACAGTTTTTTTTTCATCCAGTAAAGAGAACAGTTTGACAGAAACGACTGGGCTAATTTGATGATGAACCTTTCTCTTCAGTTGTTTATTTACAAAATGGTACTATAACTTCTGTTCCTGCACCTTGAATCCCTTTCCTGGTCCCTTAACTTTGAATATCCCAGCTTTGCCAATGGGCGGTCCACAGGTCTGGTCCTGGACAGCGGAGCTACACACACAACAGCAATCCCTGTGCATGATGGCTATGTCCTTCAGCAAGGTAAAGAATGGTTTCACATGTAACCCTAGGACTAAGTTATAATACAAGAGAAATGGAAAAAAAATGGTTGGAATCTAAAGCTGAACCATGTGGATTATGTCTCTTCTTGGCAACTTGATGCCATCTGCTGGTTGCAGCTCGTCTCGGTCATGTGCTTCTCTTGCATTTATGCAATTTCTGCAGTTTGTGGTAATGAGTTTTTGTGACGCAGGATTCTTTGTTTGGAAATGTACTGACATTTCCAAACAAAACCATGGTCTTATATATTGTTCATATTCTTACAGGTTGACTCCTTAAATAATTAAACCTCAGCATTTGTCTATGAAACTTGATTAAATTATTGTAGTACTTTTGGAAAAGTAGTCCTCAATCCTTTACACACTTTGGTACGATCCAGCAACACAAAATGTGAATACATTTATGGTGCGATAACACCAAACGCGTTACGTGCGCCAAAAAGCATCTGTCAAACGCTCCAAACAGTTCAAATTGCGCTGGGCTAGGTGCTCAAAACGTGCTTGGTGTGAACGCACCATTAATCTGTGCGAATGAACACTCAAAAGTGAAAACTTTGATCCTTTCATTTGGTGCAAATTGTGAACAAACACTGTAGCTAAACTCAACAAAGACGCTGGAAATGGCCATTGGTGTATTATATAAACACTATAGATTAACTATCAAAATTGAATTCCTAACTTTCCCAACGTAAAGCTAATTTTGTACTGTCTTTTTTTTTGTTTGTTTGTTTTTGACAGGCATTGTGAAGTCACCTTTGGCTGGTGATTTCATGAGCATGCAGTGTCGGGAGTTGTTTCAAGAGTTAAGTGTGGAGATAATCCCTCCCTACATGATTGCATCAAAGGTAAACACTTTGTTCATTTTAAATCTGCTGGAAGTTTAATTTGACACATTTTTAAGTAGTTATGTTTGCCGTTTGCTGCCTGCTGTGTGAATATGTCACAGGATCCAGTGCGGGAGGGATCCCCGGCCAGCTGGAAGAAAAAGGAGAAACTACCTCAAGTCACTCGGTCTTGGCACAACTACATGTGTAATGTAAGGAATGAGTTCATTTGTTTTGCAGCACTTTCAGGATTTCTGTGGAATGCCAGAATTAAATGTGTCATTTTCTGTGCTCTGTTTATCGCAGTGTGTAATCCAGGATTTCCAGGCGTCTGTCCTGCAGGTGTCAGACTCTCCATACGATGAACAGTGAGTTACTAGCAAATATTCTTGGAGTTCAAAAATGATTTTCTCTTCTCAAAATCTAATTGAAAATTTACTTATTTTTAGCAATGATTCCTGTCTTTGTTCTACAGCTCACAGTAGATATGTTGATTTTTGTTATCTGAACGACTCAATCTTTCCTTTTTCATCAGAGTTGCTGCTCAGATGCCCACAGTCCATTATGAACTCCCTAATGGCTACAACTGTGACTTTGGTGCGGAGAGACTAAAGATCCCAGAGGGACTGTTTGACCCCTCTAATGCCAAAGTTGGTGTTAAGTTTGTCGGGCGACAATAAACTAAATGTACTTTTAAATTAACAGTTATCAGTGGTATAAAAACAAAAACAAAACGCAGTGAGCTTATTGGTACCTTGAATAAAAAAAATAAGTGTTCAGATATTTTTATTATTGCATAATTCGCCTTTTTTGTAAATAAAAGCAATGCATAATCTGCTCTCTTTTAGGGCCTGTCTGGAAACACCATGTTAGGAGTTGGCCACGTGGTGACGACCAGTGTAGGAATGTGTGACATTGACATTCGACCGGTGAGTAGTGGACAGCTGTTAAAGATTTATTGCACCTAAAATATATATATATATTTTTTTATTGCAGGACAAGTTTTTGAGTTAGTCTGCAATTCCCAAATCAAAGAAACGAGCAATAGCAGGTTATTTTAATTAATATAACAAATAAGAGACTAACTTTGAGTCTTCCTCCTTTGCACACTATTTCTACATCATAGAGTTGTTATCATGGCCCGTTAGTTCATTAGAAAATGACTGAATATTTGAGTTTCACTGGTTTGTCCAGATGAAAATCAGCCGATTTGGATCAGAAGCTATTCTCTGTGATGAGGATAACGATTGGCTCCGAGTTTAACATTTGTGATTATTGACGTGTATCCAAGGGTCTGTACGGCAGTGTGGTGGTGACGGGAGGAAACACACTCATCCAGGGCTTCACTGACCGTTTGAACAGAGAACTTTCCCAGAAAACCCCTCCAGTAAGAAACAGTCATCATTTGTAAACGGCTTTGAATTTATCCCAAGTTGTGACTTGGGATAAATTCAGTTTAGCTGCATTATGTTAAATGCTACATTTCCCCTTGTTTGTAATTTACAGAGCATGAGACTGAAGCTGATTGCCAACAACACTACGGTGGAGCGCCGGTTCAGTGCGTGGATAGGAGGCTCCATCCTGGCATCACTGGTAAGACCATACAGAGGCTCTGTAGTACTGTGAGCCCCTCACATGATAGAACCTATTATGTATGTATATTGCATATTTGACAGCATGTTTATTGTTCTCCAGGGAACTTTCCAGCAGATGTGGATCTCAAAACAGGAATATGAAGAAGGAGGAAAGCAGTGTGTGGACAGAAAGTGTCCTTGATTTGACATCCAGTCTCAACCTTCCCTTCTCCATCTTCTTCTAGCTCAACATCATGAGGAGTCAACCTCTGACCCAGACTCAGGAACAGTCAGCTCTCATTTTGTATGATTTGTTTTTAAATCTGAGTTGGTCGCTTGTCAGGATCTTAAAAAAAAAAAAAAGAAAGAAAAAAAAAATCAACTCAAGATCCTCTTTTTTAAATAGCCAAAACAGACTGTCGCTTTCTCTGTTACCTGCTGATGGAAACTTTGGGTCATCAAAAAGTTGTTTCCGATTACACTGGGGAGAAATGAGTAATTAGGGTTGTACAGGATCCCAGCAGAAAACTGGTAAGATGTGTGACGAGGGTCTTTATTTGGAGGAAGCATCATTTAGCAGGATGTGAATGTGTTTTGTGATTGTCATTTCGTGTACTTGGTAAATTCATAAGCAGTTGCCGGTCAGTTATTGCCCCTGGTTACTCATATTTCAACTAAAAATCTGTATTTAATTTTCATTTTTACTTGTCATTGGCTACATTTGACCTTTGAAAAATAAAGTCAATTTTGTTATGATTAGACAAATAGTCATTTTAAAAGTAATTCTGAGTTTGTGTTAGTTACAAGATGCCCAAAAGATGGCTAGGGAGGATGGTTTATTAGACAGTAACAAAACAGAACACATTTCCAATCGAGAAAACATAGTTTTATCTTGTAAAACCAAATAACAGCTGGACAAGAATTTGCTCAAATTTCAGTAGACTGTGTGAGCTGATTCAGGCAGCCGAGTTGTAGCAAACTCAAAAAAGAACAGATCCCTTATTCAGGAAGATGGAAGCTTCATCTGGGGAAATCTCTCCTTTAATTTGGCCAAAGTTTTCCTCTTTAAGTTGACTTTCCTGGCCCTTTCTCGAAGGAATCTCTCAATGCGCAACCTGCCAGAAACAAACAAAACAAAAAAAACCCATAATGCAACATCTTTACATATTAAAATTAAAGGAACAAAACTGCACTGCAGCATATGAATGTTCTTACCTTATATGAGGTTGGACAAAATGGGGCGTGTAGAACTTCTTGCGCTCGTGTCTTTTATTCATGTACCAGGGAATTGTGTATTCTTTGAACCGATACCTGGAGGTTAAAAAGGACTATTTACTGAGAGTAAAAGTTTCTTGCCTTTAATGTGAGACAGGCGAAACCCAAAGTTGCACGTTGTGTACAAAAAAAATCTATTGGGATCAGAGTCCATCAAGTTGCTTAAGTTATAAATTCACAGAAACGTTCCATACCAGTATTCATATCCGAACACATTCCTCCTCCAGTCTCCTGGCCGGCCTTTCTCCTGTCCCGTCTGCAGCAGACGCAGTGCAGTCTCCCGTTCTCTCACCACTGTGTCCAGCCTGACCATTGACCGTTCAATCTGTGAAGACACAGACGTATTCCCTTTAGCCTGGGTTTTTATTTCCCCATCAACAATAATCTGTAAATATAAACTACACATTAGAAAGAATCCCTCTGAAGTGCGGGAGCTGGAACTGTCACTTCAGTGTCGCACCAACCTTCTTCATCCGTTCAGGACTCGGCATCTGAAGACTTTGTCTTTTTGCTTCCTGCGCAAGTGTCAGCAGCATGTTTCTTTCCTTCAGCAACACATACCTGAGACAAAACTGAGGCGTTAGAAGCAATGGTAAATGCAGAACTTCTTTTTTTTTATTATTTATTTAACACCATTCAAGTGATGAGACAATTCAAAGTGCCTTACATAAAAAGACAAGAAAAATGTCTAGCAAAATCTCTTCAAGGTGAACAACTAAATAAAGACGAGTAACAGCATGACATCAAAACAATGTATTAGATTTTAATATTTTCCAGATTTGTCACAGTCTTGACATTGCTCACCAGAGTTTGTGTAAGTCCTCGTTGCTCTTTGTTCTCAGCTGTTTCGCTGTCCACGGAGCTCCTGTAATGAAACAAATGACCTCCAACATTTAAAATACATTATGCATGATCATGAACATTGTGTAGCTACTAATCTGCAATTTTTGACAAATCCTAACATCTGCTGAGAGCCGTACTGAATCACTTTAGCATGTAATAGTTATTTTCTGACTAAAAATCACTTAGATATTTAAACAAAATTTAAACAACTCTCACACAACTTTTAATAAATGTAATGTTTTACCAGACTTCACATTGGGCTCTCCCCAGTTCTCAGGCTGATCAAAGAACTCTTCCAACCCTCTTCTGCTGACGGTCGTGTGCAAAGCTCGACGCTGACCCACAAAGCTGATGGGAGTGATCCAAGAAGAGGCGATCAGGGAGGATTTTTCACTGAAGGGGAAAGAAAATATCTAACACATGCATTGACATTTATACATATAATTTCATCTTACTCAAGAATGTAATTAATTAAATGTTCTAAACTCTCAAATTGCTCTATTGGGATGTCAAGCCTCCAAATCAGTAAAGAAAAAACAGACTGCAGAACATTTACCTCCTTGAGCTTATAGGAGTTTAAGGAATCATGAACCAACATGATACTGAATTTGTTAAGGACACCAAACTGGACTGGATTAAAAAACACGGTCAGCTTTGATATTAAAGAAACAACAGCCAGACCTGTTAGACTGGGACTGGAAATAAAGATTTTTCAGAGGATACATTATCTTCATTATTGATGTTTTTTGTTTGTAAAAGTACTAAATTTCCTTTTTAAAGGAAATTGACGCATTTCGCCCCGACTGATCAGTAAATCAAACACTGAAAATATATTTTTTTCTGTTCAATAAATGTATCTCAAATAAGACCTTCACCATCAATAGAAACATAAACTTAAAATACTTTGATGCAATTTGAATTTTGTTAATAATCTGATAAAGACTACAGGCACATGTTTTGATGCAGAGATTAAGATAATCTTGTAATTGCTTCATTTTCATTAAACTGAAAGAACCTCAAGCACTTTTTACATATTGTACTTCATTCACTAGTTTAAGGTTACAGATGCTGAGGTTGAGCTCATAGGCCAGAAAGTGAAGTGCACTGCCGCCGATTTGAAGGGACGATGGATCTGTGGTAGTTTAACCAGACGAGGACAAGAAAATGCCACGTCCGCTGCTACACTGTCCTACCTTAGAAGATTGTTCTGGCATCTTTTCAGATTTACAGCACAGTGTTGAACGCTTATCGCTGGAGATATCCTGAAGACGCTCTGAAACCGTTTGCACAGAGTCAAAACACGTCCTAACGATGAGGACGACGCCATGTTTTATCTAGAATTACCCAACATGCATTTTGTGTAAAAAGATATATATTTGTTCAAAAATAACATTTTCTTTATTTTGAAATTATCGGAACACCTTTAAAGTTAATGGCATAATAATAACATGAAATTTGACAAGATAAATATAAATTTAGTGTGTGTTACATTTTCTTGAACCAATCACAGCGCGGGTTGTTGAACTGTCCCTACAGCAGCTATGGTGGGCATGAGCCTTCTCAGGTCGGCTGCTGCCTTTGCAGCCAGGTTAGGTCCTCTGAAAGCTGGGAATAATGCTGCCAATATACTCGCTCGAACCATCCCACGGACAAATAAAGGTGAGAGCTTCTCTGCTGGTTCGGACAGCTCAGCTTTCGACTCTAAAATCGGCTCCTTTCTGTTATGACCTTGCGCCGGAGCTTATTAGCATGCTAACATCAGCTAACTGGTAGCGTTCGCCCTGCTGTCAACAAAGAGGAAACAACTCCAAGTTTAATGATGAAAACTATATGTTTGATCTTGTAATTGCATATTTGTTGACCATATGAGAATAATGAGTAGTACGATATTTTTTCCTCTATACGTTTATTTATATCCTATAGAGATAGAAGTTAAGTGTTATTTAGCATAAATGGATGAAGGACACATGATTTAGCAATTTGTTAGACTGTATTTTAATATATTGGAGTACCATATTAGAGATTTAAGTGTACACATTGTGCACTTTACAAGGTACTTCTATAAAGTTCTTATTTTGTAATTAAGCTCTTAAAACGAATTTATCTCAGATGTATTATATAGTTTGCTTACTAACAATAACATGCATCACTATTGTAAGGATAAGAAAACCTTGTTTTTGGTTGGGCCTTAATGTGGCCTTGGAGGACACAATTTCCATAAAAAAAATGTGAAGTCATAAGTTTGACAGAAAAAATAACTTAAATTTATGAACACACGATTCGCTATTTTCAAAAGTATGAATGGTAGATTCTATTTTCCTATATCAGATTGACATTTCCAGAGTGCAGACTTGATAAAATTATGTTGCAGCTTTTTCCTCATTGTTAAGGTGAATCTGCAGGAGATGTCATTCTGATGCTGGGTTACAGCCCACATCTACGAAAATATGCACATTTCTTTAATTTATCACTTAAATGTTAGAGGACTTCTGCTGTTTTTGTTGCAAATTTCTGGCTTTATATCGACAGAAAATATGTTGCTTTTAATATTACAAAGCTATGTTTGAAATCATGTAAAATTGTCATTTCTAACCTTTCGACATCAGAGAATATCTACTTTTTATTTTCTTGTAAATGTGTGAAAGTAATCTCAAAATATTTTGGTAGAAATGTATTTCACTGTGACCATATTATTTTTTTTTCTTTGTTTTTGATGGCTGCAATACTCCGTTGTATGAAATAGTTACATTTTAAATGTATTTGAAATGAACAAATATTCTGTTTGATCTCATAAAACACAATTGTAAATATTCCATTGGCAGAGACTTTATTGTGAAAGCAACTGTTGCTCGTTTTTTCAGTGGCGACCCGTTGGGGCCATGGAAAGAAGATGTTTGTGGTCAAGCCAACCAACTATTACGACAGGAGATTTTTGCATTTATTGGTATGTATCATAACAAAATTCAATTTACAGAGCTTAAGTCCTTTTCAAAAATAGGGAAGCAGATAGCTACAGTATATGAGGCAAAAATTAAGCGGTAACCCTTGTATCTCCAGAAAAACATTTAGTGAGAAGGGTCTTGATTGCTTCTTTAGTTCTGTTTGTGGCAGACCGAAAACTGTAAAAGTTTTCAGTTTTTCATTTTTCTGTTTGTTAATCTTGCAGCGATATTACATCCTGCTGACTGGTATTCCAGTGGCTGTGTTGGTCACGGCTGTGAATATCTTCATTGGTAAGTACACATGTTCTTGGTGTTTTAAAGTATTTCATTTTAATGTGTCCTTTTGGTCCATGATATAATTTTAGGAAAAGTTAAGTAAATTATTTATGAATGATTCTAAGTTTTTTCTTTTGCTTTATTAGGTGAGGCAGAGCTTGCTGAGATTCCTGAAGGCTATGAACCTGAGCATTGGGAATATTACAAGGTGTGCTCCTTCTTTCATTTTGCCATTGCTTTGTCACAGCTCTTAAACATTGTTGTCAGGATAATTGAGTTCTGGTTTGTCATATATTTACGTATTGAGGTCACAGCACATACGTTGCTTTGCATTTGGCCGATTAATGTTTATTTTACAGATAGTTTCAATTGGAGTGGTGTTGCCCCCACACACAGACGTTATGATATTCCACAAAGAAGAGTTTAAGTTTTTTCTCCACTTGTACATGCATTTTTTTCCTAATTTTTTTGAAGTTCTGAATTAGTAATAATGGTCCACAACAAAATCAAACAAAAACTAATACTGGTTGTAAAAACTCTTGAAGAATTTCTAGTCAAGCAGACAAATTGGTCTTTTGAAAGCAATAAGTTTTTTAGGATTATTTATTGGTTCTTTTCATTTCAGCACCCCATCACCAGGTGGATTGTACGGAACATTTATGATTCCCCGGTGAAGGACTACGAAAAAGTGTTGGCTGCAATCCAAATTGAACAGGAAAAGGGTGACATGAGGTGATTATCAGAGTTTCGGTCACTTGTTTAAGACCAGAATGTTGAAGTCTGTAAGGGAAACTAAAATGTGCAAATAGTAAGTACAAATAGGCCTTTCACGATAACAAATTTTGCTGAGCGATTGTCTAAAGAATTATTGTGATAAACGATAATATTGTTTCAAGACCTTTTGACACTGATTTAATGGAAATGACGTAATAATGCATGCGGTTTCCTGCCACAGATACATACATTTTATTTTCAAAAGAACACATAACACTGGAACTGATGAACTAAATAAACAAAACAACCAAAAACAAAAATAAAATGGATTCTCAGTCTCCATTAACAAAAAAAACGTACTTTAATAAAAACTAAACAACAGAAAGCCAAAGTGGAAATAAATACTGCATTCAACCAAAAGAGTGCAGATTATGAAGTCTGTATACTATATTGCCCTTCAGTAATCTCTAGATTTAAATAGAGAAGATGGGCACATCCGACTACCTAATGCAATAGTTCACACTACACGATTTTTTGCCCCCATTTCCCCCTTACGATAATCTTAGAACATGGGCCGATCTAAGATTGTCGCTGGTGATTTCGTAACCGATCATCCAGTAGTGTGATGTAGATTGTTGTGGCCGATCTAAATCAGGAGTTTTCCCCGACTGGGAGCTTAACGCTGAACGTGACAGGTAGCCAATCAGAAAGCGCGGATTCTACTGAGGGGAAATTACAGAGGGGAATCCAAAACAGCTGACATGGCGCAACCTAAAATCCAGCGGACATTGGAGATGATATGTGGAAACAACATTAATATTTATTCAACGTTTCGTGCAAAGAATATAGAAATTAAAAGGGGAGGAGTTGGAGCCAAATTGCTACCGCAGTTGATAAACCCTGTAAGTTTTCAGCTGTTCTTCGTTAACGTGACATAAATAGGTTATAATGATTTTCATTCAGTCAGGACTTTACACTGACTCTAGCCACACGCATCACAGGTAGATTCTAGTAAAGCATTGATTAATGCCTTATTTTAAAATGAGTTAACTGGACTTGTAGCCATTATTTTGTGCCCATGTGGCTGGACACCACAAGGCACGACGAACCCGATCGAACCGTTATACCTAGGATTTCTGTCGGCTAATGGTGGTCTCTCATGTTTTGAAAATGGGCCGACAACTCTTTTAGTGTGCACTGGACACTAAAAAATAGGAAGGGTCAGTGAAGAACACCGGAGTTGAGCCTTTTTCATTCAGTGTCATCAACAGAAAGAAAAAACGGCAGGAAGAGACGAAAAAGCCGATAATTAAAATGAGGTCGATGGGTTTAATTTATCGTGCGATTAATTGATTTATCGTTTATCGTGACAGGCCTAAGTACAAGTGTCTGACTTACATGTGTCAGAATGGAACCGATTAAAGGAGTGAGATTTCAAGAGATTCTCAAAGCTGAAACCCAAAGTCGCTTGAAAGCAATTTTTGAGCTGTTTAACTTAGAATAACCTGAAAACAGTCTAAATGGAGAATACTTATCAGGCGAGGGTGGAGCTTTTAAGAAGAAAAAAGATGGTATGTCTGAGTCCATATGCCTGCGTTTGGACCTTGCAGTTAATATTATTACTGATTTTGAATTTGTCTGAGCCATGCATTCACAGTGGAGTTTAGTTGGTCCCTTGAATCCTCAGTAAATGAGCTCCAGTTGGATAGATGTTAATACGAGAAGAAACTGGAGGTCTGGACCCATGTATCTATGTTTTCTGAGGGATTGTTGGGTCTACACTGCTGTTGCACTCCTGTCTTATAGGACGTAAATGCTGCATCCTCTAAGAGAAGCAGGTATTGTTCCTGCTGACTTGTGTTAGTTTAGAGACATGGCATCATCAGGATTACAGTGACTAAGTTCAATAGTCGTAGATGTACTTTTCTCAAATTCACAGCTTGTTTCTTGACTACTGTTTTGTAACCCTGAACAGACTGATGCAGCTGGAGGTTCGTCGGCAGATGAGACATCACGGAGACGGCCCCTGGTTCCATGTGCCGACGCCTGACAAGGGGCTGATTGACAACAGCCCCAAGTCATCACCTGACAATTAACGAACGGTGTTAGCGGTACACGTGGTCATCAGTCCGACTGTTTGTAAATTTTTCCCTTGTTGATTAAATAAAGTATCTTTATGTGGTCTAATAGCCAGTTGTTGGGTGCAATTACTGAACATCTGACATTAAAAGTTAATTCTTCAGTTTTATCACAATCCAGAAACATAAAGTGAATTGACTCCACCACATCAGAGTGGATTGCCATCTATTGGTTTCGCTTTGTGACAGTGTCCCTGTACAAGAGGTAATTCTTACTTCACGAAGGTATTAAATATTTACTGCCTTATTTTGTTATTTTTCAAGTCATTTTGGTTGTTCTATTTCTACAGCTCAAATTTACCTGAGGGTATTTAAAGTAATTTAGATTTTGTCCATCCATCTCAAATAATTTCATTCAAACAAATGAATGACATTGATGAATGCATTCTAGATAAATTAGAATGCATTCATTGAGATAAATTGTTACATCAATTTCCGTCACTTGATTTAATGCTCTCATGTCTGCAATAAAGCACAACGTGTTTTATTGCAAGAGTTTCTCAGAAGGAGAGGCTAATAGTCATAAACGCAAGAATATCCACTACATAAACGTGCATACTGATGATATATCCACTGAACCAGATTCTCCATTGGGTGGCAGAGCTCCGTAGACTGACTACTGCCTGACAAATAAAAGGTTAATAAATACATGTGGATATGAACCACAATTTATTTATATTTATTCGTACAATAAAAGAAAAACTCCATATTCAATTTATTGCTTTCTTTTTAACCCTTATGTATTTTCTTTTATTTTTCTGTTAATTTAAATGATGGAAGAAGGAAAAAATTGTGTTTCTGGGTCCTCCCTCAGAGGTGGGAGTGGTCCTTTCGGTAAATGTGAAAGGACGTCACTACAGTCAACAGCAGCGCTGTAATTTCTGCGCAGGTCCATGCTTATGGGGAAAAAAACACGCACAAAAAACAACAAAAGAGCAGCTCTTTACCCTCGATGCCCTTACCCTCAGACTCCGAGGCCAGCCTCCACCCCTCCGTGTCATTTTATTTTTACGTTTCCAGCGTCACATCCCCCCTGGCCTGGCCGGAGGAATGTAGAGACGGAGGGGCTTTAAAAATAGCATCCTCCGCTCTGACTGCGCCGCTCCGGAGGCTCCGCAGCACTCTGCAGGGAGAAGCAGGAATGCGAAGATGGCTGCAGACCTGGGAGAGCTGCTGGTCCCCTTCATGCCCACCATCAGAGTCCCCAAAACAGGAGACAGAGTCTACAAAAGCGAGTGCGCCTTCTCCTTCGACTCCCCCGTAAGTGTGCCCGACCTGTCAGACACCCACACACGCAGCCTGCACACACCGGGACATTGAGGGGCATGAGGGGGAGGAAAGGTGCGTAGCAGGCGGACTGAACATCACACGTGTTTCGGCTGTAATCTGGTGTGTTTGTAGACGTGAAGGAAAACACTGTTTTCATCTTTGGAGAGAGATGCAGGCTTGTTATTTTTCTTTTCACGTCCAAATCACCTCCCAAAAGCTTTCATTGTCGTTTTTAGAAACACTACACTTGAAGTAAGCTATTTGATACTTGTAATGAGGGTAATAATTCCTCTAAACTACACCTTTTGTTTAAAACGGACTGGCTGTTCAGTGTGATATGTGGACTGTTTAGCCTTTTGAATCATTTTAAAACAAATCACTATTTGGCTCAAAATGTGAGGGCTTAATAAATTTTTTAAAAACCTATATCTTTCTGAAACCCAGATTTGTTTTTATGCCTAGGAGTAACTAGTAGAGCCAATATTTAAATGTTTTAAACTAAGTTATTTAGACCAGTCCTCATTTATTATTTTCACAATTGGTGGCAGAATCAAAATTTGCAAAGTTTACGTTTGTAAATGTCAGAATATATTGACGGAAGCATAGATTTGATACTTTGTGTGTGTGTTTCTAAAGCGTCTGTGGTGAACCTGAATGTAGCGTTCCCTTTGCTCCTAGAGCTTTCCTACACGCCTATCTGGATTGAAACCGTTTTTAAAGGTGACTCAGCTGTCTGGAGTTCATCATGCTGGCCTGAAGACCGTTTTATTTTTATCCTGCACTGTTGAGGCTCATATGTCACTTTGAACCACTTAAAGGTTTAACACTGGGGTTTATAAAGCCCATACACTGATTACAGATTTGAGGTTAGTTTATGAAGGAGGTGTTTTCCATGTGCTTGGTCTCTAGAGCCCAGGTGTGAGGTGTAGGAGTGCTTTTTTTCCTTTGCTTCTTTTTAAAGGCACGTTTAAAACTAAACCAGAGTTTTTAGCTGCAACCTATAAAAAACATGCTCTGTTTTTTTTTTTTTTGCATAAAACTTAAGATTGCAAAGATTTTTCTTTCTTTCTTTGACTTGCACATAATTGAAGATGAGTAGGTCCTTTTTCACATACCTACAGCAAAATTATTTGCTTCAGAAGCGTATTTTGCAAATAAAAGAAATATTTCCAGAATGGATTACTGGCTGATCGGCAGGCTTTGTGGTTATAATATAGATGATTTATCTAATTTTCTTCCTACATATTAGTTGCTATTTCTATAGCTTGTGCTGATTTTGAAAAAAAAAAAAAAAAAAGCATCTGAAGATGGATTCTTGGTTTAAGTTTTCCTCTCTGGTGTCCTAACGTGGAAGTGGGTGAAATCTCAAATACTGATTTGATTTTACTTCCATTAATGCAGCAAGATGTAATTTCTTTTGTGTGGTCAGAGTAACCCAACTATATGCTGATAAATAAAAAAAATATGCACAGCTAAAGAATATGATATAACTTAATATGCTGATCAAAACAACAACAAATTCTTACACTTCATGTGAAGCCGCACAGACTGTCCTCTTATCTGGCCTTGTTGGTTCCTCAGCTTGTGCTGCAGCTGATTGTTATTGTTTCCTTTTGTGTGCAGGAGTCTGAGGGAGGCCTGTATGTGTGTATGAACACATTCCTGGGCTTCGGACGGGAACATGTGGAGAGACATTATCGCAAAACAGGACAGAGTGTTTACATGCACCTCAAACGACATGTTAAAGAGGTATGTTGTGTCCCCTGCCTTGTAGATTTCAATAATTCTGTTTGGGGAAAAAAAAAACAGATTTTCAATATATACTATATATAAAAGATGACAAACCATTTGAACACCATAGACAATCAAGAAAAGTCAAATACAACCACTACACAAACTATGATGTTTTCAGTGTCTCTGTTATTTATTTATTTATTTATTTATTTATTTATTTATTTATTTTTGTCATATTTATCATATTCAAGAATAGTTTTCAATTTAGTTTTTAAATTACTATTTTTTATTTTAAAGAGAAAAATGTCTAAATAAAAAATAAATGATTATCTTCATCAAGAAGACTAAGTTTAGAAACTGTTGTTCTTCCAACAGTTTCTGAAATAAATTGTCTACACTGTCAATTTATTTAAATGTTTTTATATCTGCATAAATATGGAGAAACTTTATTTCCGTTCCCATTTTCCATATTTTTTATTTTATTTTTTTGCAGTATTTCAATAAATATGTTGCTGTAACCCTTGTGCTTTATACATAAATAAGTAAAAAATGCACATATTATGTATCCACGTACATACATGCCTGGATACATACAATAAATTACCTCCCAATGGTGGAAATATATGTTTACAAAAATATGTTTTTAGGGGTTTTAAGAAAAAATGTCCAAATAAGCATGTTCTATTTATATCATTAAACACATTTTAAGTAATACCTTGAACAATGTTGCTTTATTGTTTCAAACAATAAACACAAACTGTAAGACTTATTATGATTCCATTTTTGTTTAGATGTCATCTGCGCACATCTTTTAGGTTTATGGTGGTTTTAAAACCGACAGTGTCGCAGTTTGAGTTTTTGGTTTTGTTGACTACAACTAGCAAGTCGATTCTTCTTAAGAACAGCAAACTCAAACAAGCTCCTCTTTTTGCTTCAAGCTGGTGGTGTGTTTCCTCTCTGCCGCTAATTGCTATCAAATCAGCTCTGCTTTGAAAAGATCTGCTATTTCCATGCCTGGATCTGACCACAAACAGCTGCTGCACATTCTGCAGGCTCCTGTGTCTATGCTGTTTTTCTTTCATGGTGGTTCCCTTGATGCTGTGGGTGTCAATATTTCCAGTTTCTCAACTTTGTCTGGTCAGATTTCTATAAAACTAGTCAAATTGGACGTAAATCTGCTTGGTGGGACTAAGGCTGCATATTTATGTTTTCATGAAAATGTTTTCTTTTTTTTTAATCTGTTAGGTTTTTTTTTTTTTTTTTAATCTGTTAGGTTTTTTTTTTTTTTTTTAAAGTTGCTGCTTTGCTGTCACACTAGAAATGCCATTTGCAGTTAAGGGTAAACCCAGATAAATAATGTTTAAAGGTCTGGCAATTTTCCCTTCACTTATAAACTCATCTGGCCATCAAATATCCAACTACTTCTAAGACAGTAGCAACAGACTAGATCTTATTCAGGGGAGCATATAAGTTCATCTTTGCTTTAGTTTAAAAAAAAATACATCCAAGTGGATGCTACATGTATTTTTTTTTGTATGTATATATAATGTTGTTACTACTTATTTCTTACAGAAAACCACAGGTGCTGCCGGAGGAGCCATCCCCAGGCGAAGAAATGGAAAAGTGTTTCTAGGTAGGTTATTTTCACTGGAGTGACGTACTTCTACATTGCAATGTGAAAATCTTAGAAAAAATGTTAAATAAATCTATTAGCATGCTGAGACAAGCAAATGGAAAATGAAAAGATTGACAATTTAGCTCAGCAGTTAAATTGTCATCAGCTGCTGAGGACAATTTAACTTATTCTGTTCTTCAGTGTTTATTTGGTTTTGCACATTGTTGTTGTTTTTTATTATTATCCTTGACCTTTTGGCAGCATAACTGGTCTGTTTCTATCTGAGGAAGGCCCAGTTTTTAGAAGGTCACTGCTGTTTTCAAATTTTTGCTAACTGTCTTGAATTTGCCTATGTGTGTTTGCGCGTGAATGTGTGTTTGTTTAGAATCAGTCAGCTTAAGGTTTGTTACAATTTCCAAAGTAATTTATATTTGCTCAATGTCAAGTTAATGACAGAGGGAATATTATTATTTTTTATAACGTTTTAACAAAAACATAGTTACAAACACTGGGTTTGCACAATGTGGGAAAGCCCTATTGATCTGACTTTGTATGTTTCTGATTTTAATGATGATTTCACTAGTCTGGATATAAAAAGGATGAACATTTGTGAAAGTATTTTAAGGCAACTCCTCAAACACACGGCTTCCTTGTGTGAAATCATGGGAAGAAAGAAATGTAAAAAGAACAAAACAGACAAGGTATCAGAAGAATTGTTTCACAAATCTCATTTAAGCTTTTTTTTTTTTTTCATTTTTTGTGTCATTATCCTTAACTGATTTTTGTTTTTTCAGCCACATTAAAATCAGAATGTATATATATATATATATATATATATATATATATATATATATATATATATATATATATATATATACTATATCTGGTTTACCAGATATAGTATATATCTGGTATTTTACTACTGGTTCAGCAGTAGTAAAATGTTTTGTGCCACAGCGACTCTGTGTAAACTGGCTCAGTTTAAATGTTTAAGGCTTACATGGACCTTCAGATCACATTTCTTTTTATTATTATTATTGTTAATGAATGATATTGTTGAGGTTATGGTGTATGCGCGTAGGTGATTATTGTATGTTCATGAAAAAGGAACCAGTCAGATTGTGAAAAATGCTACAGAAGGCAAAGAAAGATGTATACCAGCAATCACCTGCTGCTGGCACTTTGCATAAATTGGTACTTAGCATTAGCACAAAGTTGTTGTTTTCTATCAGGCATATGCTCAAAGTGAGCGTGTACTTTGCTTTTGCTGCTGGGTTCAGAGACAAGTCCAGACTCTGCTTATAAGCTTCTTATGAGACATGCATAATAAAAGAGCAGTCAATAACTGATTGACATTACTTTCTGCGTCAGTCTAAAGAAGTAGTTCTCTGCAGACACCATTTCTGGTTCCACAACTGGGAAGCCTCTGTTAATTGGAAACATCCCAAAGAACCATTAAAACAAGTCAACTCAGATTTGCTTTAGCCTTTCAGGAACAGCTCGGGCTTAATGATGTGTGTCTTTCAGAAGATCGTTAAAAGTATTGCAGCTTCTGTCTGATTACAGTTTTCTCATTGAACCGGTGATTTTTTTAATGTCAGTAGGATAATTAGAGACATCTCTGTCTGCTTGGGAAGTTCATCCACTACAACTTTGTCAAAGTTTGTTTGTTGTCAGCCAGCTGCCGTTCTAACCAGCCTCAATCATAACCATTAGATATTTCCACTGACGAGCCCTCTCCACCAACCCCTGTCCTCTAATAATAGCCTATTTATTTGTATATGTGGTTGCTAACTGGTCTAAATCAAAGCTTGGCCTATCCACTCCTCCTCCTCCTCTCCTTCTCTTCCTTCGGGTTGGGGAGGGGTGACAAGTTTATCCTGGGCGCCTCCTCCAATCATGTGCCGGCCTCTCAGCTGCTGCCACCTGTCAGTGTCCTGCTGAGGCTGACACACATCAAACTGAAGCGATGACGCATCTCGCCAAAGCCCAGGTGTCTGGCTTCCTCCAGCCTCTCTGTTTGAGGAATTCCCTCCTCTTGCTCCATTTTCCATTCATATTCCTGTTTTCTACTTATATTTTCCACCTCAGGTTAATTGCCATGCGTTTCTTCTCCTGTCTGATCATCGTCTGCCGTCTTATTCTTTGTGACATTTCTCGCTGTCCCTTTAAGATCTTTGACCCGGTTCGTCGTATCCATACCGGTTCTGTGATCTAATCAGACAGCTGGCTGCAAACATCATGTGTTTCCATGTAACCAAACAGTTGCCATGATATTATTAATAATAGTAGTAACGTCAGAGAAAAGGTTTTTATTGATGAAATATGTTATTGATCAAACAAATTTATAAAATAATTTGTAGATTATTGGGTAAAAAAAGTTCAAAGAAAGCATTTTGTTTTGCGGTCAATAATAAAATAAGTCTGAGCTGCTTAAAAATGTTCAATGATTTTATTTGTTTTTGTTTTTTTTTTTTAAATCAATTTGGTTTTTATATGAAACTTTGCGTCACTTCAGAATTAAGATAACTGTATTTGTAAATTCAAGCAAGAAAAAAAAAACTGTTTTAGTAAGAAAATGTCATCGCAATTTTCTTCATATTGTACAGCAGGGATGTCGAACTTATTCCACATGTCCTGATTCAATATTGATTGAATCCTTTAACCCAAGCTGTCAAAATGTTAATAACCATCCGAATTTGATGAGTGCTTCTTAAAATTAAAAAATATTGAATGTCTTTTCACGTTGATGTAATTTGGCAGCACCCTGGTAAAAAACTGCTTTGATGTGATTGATAAAATAATGTTTAAGCACACAACTGTTTTTGGTGTAGACGTCCACATATAAAGCTATGGTGGTCCAGATTTGGACCCTGCACCTTGAGTTTGACACCTGTGTTGTGCAGGGTTCTACTTATAGATCTAATAGTGATGCTTAAATATCATTCTCTGACTATTTAAATTTTGCTTAATGGTTTAAATTTGTGATCACTCTTACACCTAATAATCCTACTTCCTCCCTTAAAGATTTAGAGCTAAACCGAGATTTTAACGGAGAGGACTACGAGTATGAGGATGAGGCAAAGCTCGTCATTTTTCCAGACCACTTCGAGATCCCTTTACCAAATATTGAGGAGCTGCCCGCTCTGGTCAGTGAGTTGGTTCTGTGTGTTTCTGTGCATGTTGGAGGGGAAACGTCCGCTTGGTGGTTCCCTGGCTTCAGGACAGGCAGGTCTACTAATTAAAAGAAAGGGATAGTTAGCGGTTTTGAAATGAATTGTAAAACAACCGTGTCTGACTTACCTGCAGCTTTTGAATGTTTTTGGTTGAATGAGGTGTTCCCTTTTCATTAGATTTTGACCCGCAAGCCACCAAAAAAATAATTACATAAATAAAAGAAACAAGCATTTGTCTTGAAAAATGTTTACTTGAAATCTGATGCTTGCCTCAATGTAAATTGAGATTTCTTTGAGAGATCTGTATTAACTAACAAAACATGGTTTAAATCATTTGATGACTAAGTTGTCACTGTAAGGAAAAGCCTATAATAGCCAAAACAATCATTTTTATTAAACACATAATCTCCAGATGCCAAACTTGTTTTTGAGGACCTTAAATTTTGATTTTTCAGATTACATTCATGTGATTTTTCCAAATGAGATTAAGGTGTCTGCTGAATCTGTTACCTTTTAGATTCAATAAAACAAATAATTTTGACAAAACAGCATCTAGTTATGTTTTCAGTAAAACAGGATTCTGGGGAACCAGAAGGTGTACATGTTGATACTTTCATTTTT